>NW_026273338.1:57500-227500 GCF_020536995.1 Dreissena polymorpha | reverse complement strand
AGGGATAGTTTTCGTTAGTCAGCCGTCAAAGTTTGTTCATCTTGTTTCAGTTCCGACCACGCAGACCAAACTGTTTCCCCACAGGAGCAACGGCACCGAAAAACCGTTACTCGCTTAAAACGCTGGAAAACTATTTCGCAATGTAAGGTATGAGAATTCATTTAAACGGTAAAAATGGTTAAACAACGAAAATGAAAATAATCTGATTTGAAATGCTATACAAATTGTGCTTCACCTATCGCTAAGTTTAAAATATTCCTTTCCTATAAATTCACTTATGAATACAAAACAATGATAATCAAAATAATGATGTTAGTGGCATTCCTATTGCATTTGTATTTACGAAGAGGGAGAAGTGTAACACATAGTATTGTAAAATTAAAAAAATATTGCTGCTTTTATTGATTTAATCACAAAGAATACGCATTTACATCTGCGTCATTGCTTGTACTGTCGTGCAAACTTCGTAGAACTAATCGGTAATGGCCATATTCCACTACGAAAACAAGCCCACGATTCGCTACGATTTATCAAATTTATTGAATCGATTCAGTTAAGACACTGGTACGATTGAGTTACGACGAATCGTCTTAATTGCGAGAATCTTAGCGGGCTCGCAACTCACTCGGGGTGAACTCGTGAGAGTCTTGATCTAAATAGCGAGAATCTTAGAAGGCTTGCGACTCACTCGGGGTGAACTCGTGAAAGTCTTGACAAAGTCGTAGCTGATTCGTAGACAGATCACGTGATCACCGATTTCCCGATTGAGTCACGAATTACCTACGATTCCATTACGACGTCCAGGAACGCACTACGACGCTGTAACGAGTCAACTGCGATTAAATTCAGTCTTGGAGGTCCTGGCCAAATTTTAAACACGTTTAAAATCTGGCCACGATTTTTCGGGAGCATACGAGTTGCAGGAATCACTTACGACCGGCCCACGACTAGCTGCGAAGGAGTTGGGACCTTCGCCGATTGAGCTACGAATGTCACCGACCTCAAAATATTGGAAATCGGGACAAATCGTGGGGAATCGGGTCGTAGTGGAATACCCCTATAACGCAGAGGGTAAATTTCCCCTCAGCGCATTAAACCGTGCATGGGCGTGTCCGTGTCGCCGAATCGACGTGAAGGTTTTATCAATGTGGTGATGATCTCAATTTAGGAAGAGTTCCGTCTATTTGGAAGAAATGCAGTGATTTTTGTTGAGTGTTAACATTTTAAATATTGAAGGTACACTGGACTACCTGGAGCTTCGTGTGTGCGTTAATAGGTAAAATAGCGTTGATGTAGTTTTATAAGGTTCACTCTCTCGATACACGGAGGTAGAACTTTTTTCTTTAAAATGAGTTCATTACTTACATGGCAGTTGCTTTGATGATTATTCAATTATTTTTTGGTATGCGCAAATATACATTCCGATCGAAGTACATGTCCCCAGTCTCATTTGCGTAATGTGCGTGACTAAACTAAGACTAATTTGCGGTCTTTTTATCATTGTTAAGATTCTATGTGTTTACAAATGTTATTTCGAAGGAACATCATAACATTTATAATTACATATTTGCTGTCATTCTTTGCCTTTAACAGCTCCATATCAAACTCGTTTTACTTCGTATGGTATTTAAATGCATGTTAGACCGAGCTATAGCAAATTACCATGGTTTAAAGGTATCTGATAATAATTGTTCTCCAACAGTCTGGCAATCGCTACATAAACCCAAAGCAGTGGATTATTTGTTTATCAAAATAATTTGGTGAAAAAATATTTATTGTATGGTCTACCATAGAAAAACGAATGTGTTATAATAACAAATCTCTTAATTAACAATAATCCGTTGTAACCACAGATTTGTAAATAATACTTTAAGAACCGTTATTACGATATTCGTTGATGCTAAAGACGAAAAATCATATAAGCGTTTACGTTTTAGCTCCAATACATTAAGACAGACAGACAGACAGACACAGTTTATTCAGACGTTTACAATAGTACATCGTCTTCATACTCAAAAATACACATTATATTCTGTCACGTGAATGCGAGTTATAACATAACATTATATAACATAAAGTTAAGTCAAATACAAATACACATAAACATAATATATGGTAAGAACACGTAAGTTCCATCGAGGGAAATTAAGCAGAAATTAAACTTTTTGTAAATTTATTTTCTTGTTTGCGTTAAAGAGCGTGCACTTCACTATTTGTGTTGTTTTTTTGTGTACTTTCAGAGACTTCTATCGTGCATAAGCTCAGCCAATAACGTCTTATGTTGCCTTTTTGCGAATTTTATATTCTCATGTAAGTTGATGTTCTAATGTATTATTCTGTTGGAGCATGACAAGCATTACGAGCCGACGGCGCAGAGAAGTCGGCTCGGACGTCGTATATAACATGCTGCAGACGACAAAGCCTGTATACAACTTTTTCAGATTATTTTAGAGGTCTTCGGAGACGATGCTATGTAAGTACCACATAATGTCAATCATCGTTATCTCTTGCATGACCAATAAAAGAGGTGCACAGTATATCAGGTTACACAAATTTACACATCTCGATTTTCAACTCACGATGAACCTGAAAATATTATTTTAATTATTTTTCATGTATTTCTTTGATCACGCGTTCATTACGATTCATGAACTATGGCAGAGATTTGTCTTTCTTATTTACTATATGCATGCATATATTTTATTTTTGCTTTTACTTAATTTAGGTAATATTTGCTTTCGTTTAGTCGATTTACAAGAAAGTATAAAATGACAACCCAATATAATGTTATCTGATCTATATAAGCACCATCGTACTATTTTTCTGTTGACGAATCTATTTAGCGTATTTTAAATTGAAAGCGTTTGTAATTCCCATTGATGCTTTAATTGTGTGTTAATTTATGTTGTCTTAAATTGATC
Organism: Dreissena polymorpha; assembly: GCF_020536995.1. Taxonomy (NCBI): domain Eukaryota; kingdom Metazoa; phylum Mollusca; class Bivalvia; order Myida; family Dreissenidae; genus Dreissena; species Dreissena polymorpha. The sequence goes on along the minus strand of NW_026273338.1, from coordinate 224,579 downwards.
TTCTAATTAAAAATTTATTTTTGATCAGGCAAAACGCGATTTCAGTTTCAGTTTCCTTTTAGCACACACTGCTTGAGCCTTTTAAACAGGTAAACATTATTTCGTATATTTAGGTGAAGGTGTACGGGAGTAAATGTCATTGTTTATTTTAGGCTCGATTTAGATCCATCATGGTTTCAGATGTTCAAACAGACTGTAGCAGACGATACTTATTTGGGGCAAATGCTTTCAGAATCGGAACGTTCCTCAATTAGGAACTCTTTACAAAACGAAACCTCCATTGCAATTCTCAGCAGATTTCTCGAACGGTGGAATAAAACGGGTATATATATACGGGTATATATATATATATATATATATATATATATATATATATATATATATATATATATATATATATATATATAATATAATATATGTACTGTAGCTGATGGTACTAACGTTACTAGAAGGGCTTTGTTGTTTAACTCGTTATACAATATTACAATTTTAATCACAAAGAATAAATAGTTAAATTATTATTAAGTATATATTAGAATTACATCACTTTCAGCATCTGCATGGCAAAACGGTACTCTGACAAAACTTGAAGAAACGACCAGGGTGATAAGCCTATCTCGCCTGAAGCTTAAAATTAAACAGTATATTACCGACAACGATGCAGCCTCGGCAAGGGGTTATGCAAACATATTTGACCAATTTGATTATGCATCTTTTGCATACAATCAAGCATTGCAAAAAGAGGTATGCCGCTTTTTTATACAAGTTTTGGTAAAAATAAATTTAATGCAAATAATTGAGACATTGGTAATAATTATTAATATACAAACTTACTTTGTACATGTAACTCCAATTACCACTAGCAGATCCTTTATTTATTGTAACTGCTACCTAACAACTTAACGGTGCACACAAACACCCTAACGTTCGTAAAAGCACACACTAAACACAAATAGTAATGAGCTGAAACAGTTTTTGATATAAAAATCGATTTTACATGGTTTTTTACAATATAAATTACAATTATTAGTATGTTGTTTTTACGCTTATGTGAAACATGGTACATGTTACTTCAGTGTGATCGAGTGATTCTACTGAATCGTTTACTGACATAACATATTAAAAATATACAAGATCTGTTATTAAACTACTTGCAATATAATCTTGTTCTTGTAATTACTGTTGCCTTTGTACAGATGTCGGAAGGAGGTTCTAAAAGCGAGGGTGTTTGTGCAAGAGTTAGAGTGTGCATACTCCAAGAACTGGTTCTTACTCGCGATGCCTTTACTGCCCGCCTGGAACTCGAAAATGGGGAACAATCTGATCTACACAATTTAAAAATTGAGATAGAAATAAGAGAAACTTATGGATTGGCTAATAACTCAATCGACACATTTTCTATTGTTAATGATTTATCAACTAAAAAAAATATCAAGTGTTAGACTTTTGTTTGCAAGACATGAAATAAGTGAGAACATAAACCAAGTCCGTTTATTAACATGTGTATGTTTGGTTTTCAGGAAAGCCGAAACTGGTCGGAATAACTAATGTAGATGGTACAGGCAGTCTCCAAAGGGACATCTCAGGGTCAGCCGAGTGGTTGATAATCCCTTACTCGACCGCTGCACCTCAAGACGACACCCTGTATGACGTTGGTGGGACATTGTCATATAGCGTAGGTGGATCCCAGTTTTCAATATCTCTGCTTCCGGACACAATTACTGTCAAGCCAAATCCTAGTCTCATAGTTCACTATTTCCATGAACAGTACGTCCAAGGTGACAATCCCATGGCACAGACAGTGGAACCAGTTGTTCCATTTAGTCTTGCAGTTATGGTTATGAATAAAGGGTACGGTATTGCCCGCGCGTTAAAATTAACATCCGGTCAGCCGGAAATTATCGAAAATGATAAAGGATTGTTAATAGCATTCAAAATAATCGGTGCGAAAATGGGGATGAATCCGATCACGCCATCACTGACTGTTGATTTTGGGGATATAACATCATCTCAAACTAAAACAGCGCAATGATTAATGACATCAACGCTCATGGGCTACAACTATAGCTATAACTACAGCGCAACATTCGAGAACGTTAATCCTCTTGGCGACCCGCAGTTGTCTCTTCTGGACGATATAGGATACCATGATCTGGTTCATCTTGTTCGCATTGAAAATCCAGAAAAGGATGATGGACTCGATGACTTTTTGGTTAACGACTTTATTGCTGGTGACAAAATTCCTGATCGACTTTATAATAGCAAAAATGGGTTAGACGTTATGGACGTAACGCATGTGAATGTAACAAATGTTTCTGTTATTTCTCTTGTCCGATCCGGGAACAAACCATACACAAATATTACTATATCAGTACAGAGCAATATTAGTTATTGGATATATTGCAGATTAGTAAACACATTTACAGCAAATGAGGAACTGATTTACGCGGAAGCTGTGGATGGACGCCGACCGTTATTAATGCATAAGAATGTTTGGCAAACAACATATATCATGAAAAAAACTTTAATTCATCTGTTCGACTACGTATACAAGAAAACGAACGCGTCCAGTGTTAATACATATCAATTAACGTACGGAACTAAAACAGGTACGAACCAACATTCAACATGACTTCGTTAGTTCATGAGATACGACGTGACACACCCGTAGGTACCACTGTACTAAATGTTGTCACTCACGACCTCGATAACGATGAGGTAAACATATTCATGATATCCCATAACAAAGAGTTTATACTAAAGAAAGTTTCGTCTTTGACCGCATCGTTGACGATTGCTTCGCCACTAAATCTAGGTTTAATATCAATCGCCCTGCTGGCAAGAGACCATGGAATTCCTTTTAGAGTAACCCCTATAAATGTTTCATTGACCGTAACGGATGATTCAAGTAAAACTACACATGGTTTCTTTTTACAATCTACAACATCACCTATGGAAACTGTATCTTCAAATGGAAGCTCAACAGCTCCTGCTACAGTAACTTCACCAGAAAGCACAACGAATACCCGACCAAAATCATATGAAACAAGACCAACAACCGTTTCTACGAATATGCCATCATCAACTAGTTCAACAAGTCATGTAACCTCATCCATGACTACTGATGAAACCACAGATGGATCAACCGTATCGTCTTCTTCAAATGGTGAATCTGCTACAACAGATCCTTCAAATGAACATTTGTCGTCGTCAACTACATCGTCAACTGAAATGGCAGCCGACATTTTGCCCACAACATCTGTGTCTTCAACAACATCATTAGCTTCCACGACTGGTGACATATCGACGACTACAGCTGAACGTACGGCAACGAATTTCACATCTGCTTCGAAACAGTCGACCAATATCACTAGCATACTTTCCCATCAAGAAGATGGTGTCGAATCATGGATTGTAAATACAGCGATAGGAAGCGCAGTTGGAGCATTTTTTCTTTTGATTGTAATTGTTATTGTGTTCGTTTGTGTAATGAAAAGAAGGGCCGCACGCAATTATATACCTTAGAGTCAAACAGCGTGTACAATTTTATTTACAACTGTAGTGACACAGTTGTCGAGACGTTAAACATGTTCATGAAGATATTAGTAATGCCTTAGTTTTGATATTTGTATTATATGTCATTGTTTATTTATATTATTTATAAACACGTTTATCATTTCCTGTACGTTACTATTGAGGAAGCATACACACGGACGACGCATGCCATAATATGTAACAATATCGAGGATGAAAGTGGCATTTATTGTTTATTATTATCTTTACGAAATGGTAACAATCCCACAATCAAACTTCATTTAATTGGAAACAATGCCTTAAAGTTTGAATACTGTACTTCTTCGGGAAATGTTGTGTCTACTGACAAACAAACGAACGGGCGGATGACGGAGGGACAGACAAACAGATGTCAATGGGGTTTACTGTTACCCCAGTTTCGTCGTTAGAGCAGGAGGGTGTGTGCGATAAAATTGTGTACATTGAATACAAGTGTAACATTGACGTCCTTTATTTCCTGTATTTCATTTGTGATTTTACTTACGAAGGTAATTCGGTATCGAATGGAAGTTTAACACGTATTGCATGACATGTCGATCTATCAATGTTCATGTTTATGTTGTCTCATATAGTTTGTATGTTTGATTATATTGCACAGATATATGGCCTTCTTTTATCTATAATATATACACGTATAAATACACGCACAATGCATAGCATCTTCAATATTATAATTTTGTCATTAATCATTTCTTGTTTTTGTTCTTATGTTAGTGGAAAATGCATAAATGCAGTTTGTAAATATTGTTCAATATGTGGTGATTTTTAATCGGCCCATCCAAAATAGTGTTTGTACATGACCATTACCTGATGTCACATACTTTAATCTTGGAGTTGTTGTTTCAGGAGTGATTATTTTTTAATTTTATTGCACAATCTGATTTGAATAAACAACACCACTGTACGATGTTACAAACAATTACACCGCTGAACTATGCGCTTTAAGAGGATGGAAGTTTTACAGTTTATTTGAATTTAAGTTTTAAAAAAATATTTCCCAGGCGGTGCCCATATGGACTGCAGTGTTATGTTTTGAACAAATGGTGTGCATGACACTTTCTTTTATACCTAATTATAAAATATGACATTGCTGCAGTGAAATAACAGCAGCGAAAATAAACAAATTGTTATTTTTGGATCTACTTCTTCTATTTTTAGAATTATCATATCAAGATTTACTTCAAGATTTATATATATATATTATGATCACGAGTGAATTAAAAACGATAGTCCATCGAATCCAATAAATTTTCTTTTTATTTTATGCTTTTTTCACCGTTTATTTACATTTTTAAAGAGTTTAACAGGAGAATTTCGCTGGTATAATGACGTCATTTTGTGTATTGAAATGTATTGATGCACGCCACGGGAGAAAGGGTAACTTTTCAGCGAAAGGGAAACAGCTGTTAATTATTTTCTTGAAAAATGGGCATACAAGAAACAGAAAATGTGTTCATGTCAGTGTAAGATCGTTTCACTCGTGATCATATAAAAATAATATTTTCTCTCGTGGCTGCACCACTCGTGAAAATATATTTATTATAATCACTCGTGAAATAACAAACGATCTTACACTGACATGAACAAAAATCCTCTATATCTTTATGAATGAACGGTGTTGTTTAATACCAATGTTTTAACTACCTCTCATGGAATCATAGCTTATGTTCCACACTTGCTTGCTAAAGAGATGCTGGTATCAAATTCCTCAAATTATTGCTTCACAATCTAACCAACGGTGGAAATAAGAGTACACAGTTTTGAATCGTCTATACTGACGCGTTGTCAAGTGCCACATGATTTTAAAACATAATATATTTACACTTGGTCGTTAAGTATAGAAAATGACCCTGAAGTTCAGTACACACAATTTAATGAGAAGGGAGCACTAATTTAGCTTAAGCTCATTAAAATGCCTTAATTAATTAACCCCATTAACTCCTACATGTAGATGAAGAACAAACAGGTTAGCGCAACCATCTAACTGGGCGTGCAAACGCGTATAATCCATGCTATATAATTGTGATTTAAAATCATTTAATTGTTCCCGAATTAAAATTAAATTTGAGAACGAGATTGTATAGTTTAATTGGAACGAGACTCAATTATTCGAGTTGCTTTGGTTTAATTGAGTGTAGTCCATTGTATGCGTATTTTCTGAATATTTCAAAATTACTATGATTTAAAATGTACGTGCGTATTTACGGCAATGTTAACAACACGATCGCGATCGGGATTTAAAACAACGTACAAACAAAATTTAATCAAGCATACGACTAATCTCGCTTTTGGTATTTAGCTATTTACACCCACTTCTATGTTATAATGCTTTTTAAGGTTGATCGTTTTATTTTCTAAGGTATTGTATTCAAAGCCATACAAAAAAAACTCTTATTTTAGAAAAGCTTTGATTTTTAATCACTCTTAAAATACATGTTCCTGAATAAACATATGTTTGCGTGTGCCCTCTTTTATGCAGACAAAACTATGCCTTGAAGTTAAGGGTGTTCATTTATGAATTGTATCTCGTTATCAATTGGGAAATTCCATGAGCCATAAATATAAAAATAATACTTTGTAAGAGGAGATTTACATATCAAAATACTTGATGAAAATTAAACACTGGGAATAATAAACTCGTTAATCATATAGCTCTTAATATATCTTATTTAAAATTAAATCTCATTTAAAATTTAAAAAAAAAGTAAAACGTGTTATCTATCGTAACACTAGCACAGGCATACATTACTCCACAGGTGGAAGTAACGTACCCTGGATAGTATTTTTTTTTATTTATTTTTTTAGGAGCCCAATATATTCAAATAAATATATAAAATCATGTTTAATGAGAAAAATTGACAAAGAGCCATGAAAAAAAATCCCCACCCTCTGATATTGGAATCATAACAAGGTCATTAACTAGAATTTATCATAGACCTGTCTTCGCTGGCCGCAAAAATGTCAAAAGTAGCTTTAATCAAAAGCATCCATTGATCCTCCTATGGGCAATTGGACAACCTTTCAAAAAAAGTTAACTTCAAAAATATCTGTCCAGCCGTTAACTCACAGTCGGTCGAAAACCGAGCAATATTTCGAGTCCGTTTGTCAACCCGAATAAATCTTCTACAGACTTTCAAACAATATATTTGAGTTTTTGCCCCTTAATCGATAGCTCGCGTCCTATTCCTTTGAAACAACGAAATGTGTCAAATAATGCGTGCATATGCAACCACTTACCCCTAAAAACTAATTCGAAATTGTTATATTTTCTTTGCAACAACTGTTTTAACTCTAAATTTGATTTACTTGAAAACGAAAGTAGCCATCGCTCTTGAACCCGGCTTAGCAGTGAATTACACTGACAGAGCCAGGCACATAAATATCCAATCAACAACAACAACGATGTTTTAATAAATGTGAATAAATGGAAATTACTTATCATTCTGATTGTATTGGAATAAGTTTTTAGGGGTAAGTGGTTGCATATGCATGCATTATTTGACACGCTTCGTTGTTTCAAAGGAATAGGACGGGAGCTATCGATTTAGGGGCAAAAACTAAAAAATATTGTTTGAAAGTCTGTAGAAGATTTATTCGTGTTGACAAACGGACTCGAAATATTGCTCGGTTTTCGACCGACTGTGAGTTAACGGCTGGACAGATATTTTTGAAGTTCACTTTTTTTGAAAGGTTGTCCAATTGCCCATAGTAGGATCAAGGGATGCTTTGGATTAAAGCTATTTTTGGCATTTTTGCGGCCCGCGAAGACAGGTCTATAATAAAGTCTAGTTAATGACCTTGTTATGATTCCAATATCAGAGGGTGGGGATTTTTTTTCATGGCTCTTTGTCAATTTTTTTCTCATTAAACATGATTTTAAATATTTATTTGAATATATTGGGCTCCTAAAAAATATATATATGAAAAATACTATCCTGGGTAAGTTACTTCCACCTGTGCATTACTCTACCGCTATTATTTGTCATTTTCATTAACTGTTTTTGGATGTTATCCACAAATAATTATAGCAACATTTTCTAATGTGTTAGAGTCATCATGCTCGAGCAATGATGTTTGCATCATAGATGTTAATATCTTAAAAGGTTAGACCTACCCAAATAAAGGCGAATAGAAACAGATGGCTTGATATGACATTATGCGGTCTAAAATACAAATGTGCACGTGTGTATCGTGTGTGTATTCAGACTGTCTAATCATCGTCTTTACGTCAATTTAAAATAACTTACCACAAATGTCCACCATTAAGTAACACAATTTTACCATTTTTACATGTGTTTTAAAAATAATTGCTCCAGATATTTCAAAGATTTCCAAAGTGACTAAGTTATTTGAAAGCTCCAAACTACTGAAATCCTTAATTGTACACAGGATTGATGATACAGATGACACTTATTAAATGTGCAGATGTATAACGGAAATAATATAAAACTATTGTTGGATACCAGTCAGGCAATAAGAAACTTGAGAAAGGTTCTATTTCTTTAGTTATCAAAACCTTTTATTCGAGTTTATTAAAATGTCGAATAGTTATGACTAATCCTATCACGGTTGTATTTCCAACAATGAAATCCCTTTAATTTGAATTTATTCTATCTTTAAGCCTTCACTCTTCACCAATTCGTCGCTTCGTTATTGTTTCTCAATTATTCTGGGAAAACTCGGATTTATGTATGTGCCTTTAGTCTCGTCTTTAATAAGTCTGTGCTCTCCGCCTTGATCGGACTTCGGACTAACGTTTAGAAGAGCATTTCTTTAAACGAAGTCTTCTACGCAGTCTCAGATTAGCCAGTTCGTACTGCATATGCTTATATGAGATGACACATAACAGAAAGCATTAAGCTAAGTAAACATAATATTAAAACATGGATAGTCGGGTCTTGATCGTTTATAAGAAATGTCAACAAAACGAAAAATCACAATCACTCATCAACTTCAAGCAACCGATTTATCGATAGTTTTTGTTTGTCAAAGTATGTACATTCCATGTGGTATTGTTGCGAGCCGTCTGTTCCGTATTCTTTTCGGGAATATTTCAATAGGCCTATTGCGGTTTTATTGCATATTTATTAAAATTAGGAAAACAAGTCAGTTTCAAACTTCATTAACTTTTTATTCTTTAACGTCGAAATTCATAGAAGATATAATTTGACTAGCATAACGTAAACATTAACAGTGCAACTTTCTTCAAGTTTCAAATACATCACACAATACGATTACTTCTCAGAAATAAGTCATATATTTAAACAACTCTCTCACTCAAGTGTCCAACACTCATTCTACACAAGAGTATAAGTTTTAAATAAATACGCAATCCTAAATATGTTATTATAGTATATCTTTAACTTTGTTGGGTAAAAATCTTTTATATAGTTACAGTACACTAGCTTAATGAATTCAGTTTATATCAAGTTTTTCTTACAAGTTTTGAAATATTTAATAAACGATGTTTTGCCCTTGATGTTACGGCTTGACTGAATTGAATTACAAAGTTTCTAAACCCTTATATACTCGAGTGACCCAAAAGGTTGGTCGATGACCAGTTTTATGGCCCGACCAAAATTATTGGCCATCGACCCAAAAAGTGGGTCAGTGACCAAAATAGTTGGTCATTGTGACGTCGATCGACCATAAAAATGGTCATGAACGCTCAAAATGACATCATGCAAAAATACACCGCCATATAAGAATAGTAAAGAGATTTCATCATATCTAAAAATAGCCTGTTTCATGCTTAGTTGAGTCGCTGCCAGAAATAACTAAAATTTAATCACAATCCAACGCGACAAGATGGCTGCGACTAGATCGGAAATGTGAGTGATCTGACAATAACATACGAAACATGTTCTAATGTATGCATATTAAAAGAGACATACAGCGAAGATGTAAAGGTATAATCACTTAACATTATTAGAAGCTTACAATGTGCAAAAACTTAGACATCGTAACATGAATTTGAGGTTAAAAACACAGAAAGAACAACAACAACAGCGAGAGTGGAGTTTACAGTTAATGGTTGGAATGATTTGAAACGGCTATGTCTTTTGTTTGTATTCTGTTTTGTGAAATTAACAAGTTCACATGCAAATTAAATCATGGCTGCTTAAATAGTCAATACATGAGTTGTACAGCAATGGGTGAGTAAAGTTAAATTCATAATATAAACAAATGTTATATACTTTAATGTTCATATATGCAAGGCATATCAGTATTAGATCTTTAATTTTGTCACACCTGCATATAAAGTAAGCACCTTCAAGTTTCTAAGGAGAAGATTGTTGGATTTGGCACAATAAGCATTTAAGGGAAACATTGTATTCCAGGCAGTGGTCAGTGTTTAACATTAAAGATATAATTTTTAAAAAAAACTGTTAAGTACCACTATAACGTGTTATATAAAACATTCTAAACTACTTGGTCCTGCGGTGCACGCGAGATGTTTTAATTATATTAATATAAAGGAAATAAGAAACACTTAGGGCAGGGCAATTTAAAAAGCATTATTTGAACAAAACTTGAAGAGGGCCACAATTTGTTGTAAAATAGGACATTCAAAACTTCTCGGCCTTGCTGTTTAACAGGTATTAAGTTTTAATATAAATTATATGAGAACAAAAACACCACAGCAGAGGCTGTTTTGATCCCAAAAAAACGTGTTTGGAACAATCTTGGTTTTGGCAGGTAACATGGTATAACAGTCTTCTGTTTAGTTTGTTCAAAGCATACACATGGGGTTATAATCAGGAGATAGCCCTATACATTTCCCTTACATGTTTATTATAAAAAATGTTATTCTCATCTGAAACATCACCGTATGGTGCACTTTTACAACATTTTTTTATCATGCCAATGGAGTAAATCGCCTGGACGATGATCGCTCCGCCCACTTAATTGCGTGGCATTGCGGTTAGAAAACCTAGACATGCTAACATCAAAGTATCTTCTTTGCCTATTTATCACATCCCTTACCTTGTTTCCCATGTAATATAACCATTACATATTCATATTTTTTTTAAAAAACCTAGACATGTTAACATCAAAGTATCTTCTTTGCCTATTTATCACATCCCATACCCTGTTTCCCATATAATATAACCATTACATATTCATATTTTTTATATTACACATGTGTAATACAACATTTTTTAAGCGTTTTCATTGGCTTAGTTTTCGTTTATCGCATATTGTTATTTTGCTGAAATGACGTTGCAACGTCAAATGACGTCACGAAAGGTAAACAACATTCGGGATTTATCATTATGTTTGCGTAAATATTTATTTAATTTGCTCATTTAAAAGCATGCGGTAAAAAAGATCTGACACTCGTTGTCATATCATACCATATTTTATTAAACTCGTCCAGGAAATTCGTTAGTAAGCGTGCCTTACGAAAATTCCTGAACTCGTTTAATAAAATATGGTATGATATGACAACTCGTTCCAGATCCTAAATATATTGGCTATAGATTACGTTATATTCCGGATGCCTTTTATGGACTTTTTTCACCCTCTGTTATGGCCTATAACACTGATAAAAATTGTTTGTGTCATTTATTTATTATGCAAGTGCAAATAATATTAGTATATAAAGAGCATTTAATTGTCTATAACTGGTATTTTGGTACGTTAAACACGCTCTCAAGTCTCAACGCTTGCGCGCTTACCGAATTCTAACCTGTTACTACGTGTTATGGTTATATTAGTAATAAAGTACACTTCTAGACTGGAATTTACCCATGTTATTTACGAAAGTATTAACGAAACATGTTTCAACATGTATTTGAAACCAAATGGCGCTTTATAAATGGTTTTTCGGTTAAGTTTTACAAGCCTTCTGACGCCAGGAGGTTGCCGAAATCGACCCAACTTATTACGTATACCAGTGATATTAATATTATAAAAAATTGCTTTTGGAACATTTATCAATCATTATAATTGAAGATTCAAAACAACACAATCAGTTGGGTAATGTTCTTATATAAATTAGCGTTCTATGAAGGGTACTTATTAAAGCTACCAGTACCAAACGCTCGCGCGTGTACCGATTTCCCCCAAGTTGCTACGCGCAATGGTGATATCAGAAATTAAAAAAAACTAGTCTACGATAACATTTATCTATACTTTTTTATTAAAATAGTAACCTTTAATATAATCTCGTGATATTAGATGATGTATGCATTGTGTCGCGATCTACTTGGCAATGCAACATGCATAAATGCATTGCAGCTTATCGTACCTGATTTTCGTATCTTCCCATTTTCACACACTGGAGTGAGATATATTATGAGAGCCTTTAAATCCAAAAGTTCAGAATGAGCATATCGCATTAATAAGAAGGATGTTATGTAACTATAAGTTCGCACGCAGTACCCTAAATGTTTCTTAAAATATTTTACCGAAGGCAGTGGGAATCTGTCGAGATATCAGACAATTCCCTCAAGATGTGTTGAGTGCAAGCCTATCTAAACGTTTTCTCTGATTGATTTAAATAAAAAAACACTATTTAACAAATAAAACACTATTCTTTTTTAAATATAAACTGGCTATCATTTGTTACAATAGAGCAATATATTCATTAGTACATTTACATGTATCTACACTTATTCGTACACAGCATCTACAAATAATGTTTAAAGCAAGCAATAAAGATACTATGTAACATTTATTGATAAATTAATGACCTTCATATTGTTATCAAATTGCAGTACTTGTAATTCAAATTAAACAAGACATAAGAACCTTAGGAAGCCGATTTTAGAACAATGTTTCTCAGAATATACATACTGTCTTCTGCGCACCGATCTGTTACGTACAAGACAGTAATTGCGTTAGACGTTATACTTGTTATTATAATCCTCCTCCTTCTCCTCCTCGTCCTATTCCTCCTCCTCCTCCACCCACTCCTCTTCGTCCTCCTCCTCCTCCTACTCCTCCTCCTCCTCCTCGTCGTCGTCATCGTCATCGTCGTCGTCGTCATCATCATTATCATCACGATCATCATCATCATCAACAACAACGCCATCATTATCATCATCATCAACAGCAGCAACACCCTTCTCTTCCTCCTTCTCGTCATTATATTCATATACTCTTAAAATATGATAATCTTCCGATGATGCAATCTTAACACTGCATAATAAGTAACTAAGCGTAACTTTCCTCAACCAGGGATTAAACAATAAAAAGGAAGCACAAGAATTCGACTGAAAAGACGAGATTAACAAATTATGTTGCAACTAACATTATTTGCATTTTCATATGAAATGAATGACACAAACAGCGTTATCCAGTTGTATAGGCCATTCTAGGGGGTGAAAAAGTCTATAAAAATAACCCGGAATATAGCGTAATCGATAGGCAATCTATAGGCAAAGAAGCTACTTAGTTGTTAGCTTGTCTAGGTTTTCTAACCGCTAAGCCACGTGATTATGTGGGTTTTGCGATCATCGTCCAGGCGAGATGTCCATTTGAACACACTTTATACAGACCACGATGCTATCTAGGGTCGCACGAAATTTACAGTTTTAAAATAGGCATATTTTGAGAAATGTTAGCCGAAACAACAGTTTTTAAGTTTTATTTAATACGGAGTATATACATAGATTACACCCAATGGGTGAGGGGAGTGTTTATTCAATTGGCTCGATTTAAGGAAATGTTGTAAAGGTACACCATACGATGATGTTTTATATGAGAAAACGTTTTTATAACAAACATATAAGGGAAATATACAGGGCTATATTATGATTATTATCCCATGTGCAGGCTTTGAACAAACTTAACAGAAGACTATTATACCATGTTACCTGCCAAAACCAATATCGTTCCAAGCATGATTTGTGGGATAAACACAGCCTCTCCCGGAGTATATATTGTTTCCATGTAATTTATATTCGAACTTAAAACAAATCACCTCTGAAATCGCAAGACCGAGTGGTTTTTAATGTCCTATTTCACAACAAATTGTGGTCCTCTACAGGTTTTGTCGCAAAAACTTTCAAATTTTTTTCTCCCTTAGTATAACTTATTTCCCTTATATTAATATAACTAAAGTGTCAAACGTGATCTGCAAGACGAAGTGTGTGGTATGTTACATGTAATGGTGGTTCTTGGCAAAGTTTTGAAAATTATATATTTAAGATCAAACACTGGTCCTGCCTGGAATACAATGTTTCCCATATATGCATATTGTGACAACTCATTAAATCTTCTACTCAGAAACTGGAAGGTGTTTACTTTATATGCAGGTGTGACAAAATTAAAAATCTCATCTTATACCACCAGGAATGAGCAAACTTTAACAAACATTTACTGTCGATAAATTGGTTGCTTGTAGTTGATGAGTGAGTGTGATTTTTTCGTTTTGTTTACATTCCTTATGAACGAACAAGACCCGACTTTCCATGTTTTTTAAGTATGCTTACTTGGCTTAATGCTCTCTCTTATGTGTCGTCCCAGATTGGCATATGCAGCCCGAACTGGCTAATCAGAGACGGTGTAGAAGACAACGTTTAAAGAAAGTCTCTTCTTAACGCAAATCCGTTCTAGGCGGAGAGTACAAACTTATCTTGGACGAAACTTCATGCACATACATAATTTTCAGTTTTCCAAGAACGATGAAGAAACAATTATGAAGCCAAGAATCGGTGAAGAGTGAAAGTTTACAATTAAAATAAGTTCTAATGAAAGGAATCCCATTGTAGGTAATACAACGTGATGCAATTAGTCATAAATATTCGACATTTGAATTAACTGGAAATAATGGTTTTGACGACTAAAGAAATAGAAACATTTCTTAAGATTCTAACTACCTGATTGGTATCCCACAATCGTTTTACATTATTTCCGTTATACATCCGCACATTTAATAAATGTCATCAGTATCAATTAACTATTTCAGCAGTTTGAATCTCGCAAAGAACTTAGTCATTGACGTCATCTTGTGAAATCACTGGGACAATCATTTTACTTTTTAACACACATATCAAACAGGTAAAAGCTGGTTACTTAATGGAGGAAATATGTGGTAAGTTATTTTAAATTGAAGTATAGACGATGATAAGACAATCTGAATGCACGTACGATACACACGTGCATACTTGTGATTTGACCACACAATGTCGCATTAAGCCACCTTTTTCTATTCGCATGTATTTGGGTAGGTCTAACCTGTTTAGATATAAACATTTTTCATGCAAACATCATTGCTCGAGCATGGTGACTCTTACATATTAGAAAACGTTGCTAAAGTTAAGTGAGGATAACATCAAAAACTGTTAATGAAAATGACAAATCATAGCAGAAGAGTAATGTATGTATGTGCTAGTGTTGCGAAAGATAACACGTTTTACTTTAAAAAAATATGTTAAATTATATATTTTAGTATTAGTATTTAAATTAGTATTTTAAGGCCTATATGATTAACGAGTTTATTATTACCAGTATATAATTTTGATTAAGTATTTTGATATGTTAATCTCCTCAGCGTATTCGGTGATTCACAATTCTTTTTATATTTATGGCTTATAGAAATTCCAAATCGGTATAAAAATACAATACATAACGTCAAGACATTAAACAGTTCAAGCGCAAGAAGATGTTCATTAAGTAACATGTTTATTTATAACCACGTTTCTTAAAGAGCGTTTTTGGTATGGCTTTGAACACAATAAATAGGAAAATAAAACTATCTACCTTAAACGCATTAACCTAGAAGTGTATCCAAAAGTGTTAAAAACCAAATATGATTTTAGTTGTATGGATGATTACATTTTGTTTGTAATTTGCCTTAAATCCCGATCGCAATCATGTTTCGTCACATTACCATAAATACGCACGTACATTATAAATAATAATTATTTTCAAATATTCAGGAAACACGCATAAAATAGACTATAGTTCATGAAAGTAATTCAACTTAATATTGAGTCTCGTTCCAATTTAACAATACCATCTCTGTTCTCAATCAGATTTAATTTTAATTCGGGAACAATTGCATGATTTTAAATCACAATTAAATTGCATTGATAAGACGTGTTTGCACGCCCAGTAAGATGGTTGCGCTAACATTTTTGTTTTTCATCTACACGTTGAAGGAAATGAGCATTAGCTTAATTATTTGCTGCGTTCTCATTTAAGTATATATCTAGTGAAATTCAATGTCATTTTATATACGACCCAAGTGTAAATATATATGTTTTTGGAAAAGTGTGACCAAACATCAGTAAAAACGATTCGAAATTGTGTAATTTTCAACGTTGGGTAGATGGTGAAGCAATAATTTCAGGAATTTGATTCAAACATCCTTTTAGCAAACAAGTGTGGAACATAAGCTATGACTCCATGAGAGGCAGTTAAAATTGGTATCAAACAACAGCGTTATGTCATAAAGATAGTGTTCTATACACCATTTGTTCAAACCATGCCACTGCAGTCAATATAGTAACCGCCTGGGGAAAGATTTGTTAATAGACTTATATTCATACTTACTATACAACTCCCATCCTCTGAAAGCGCATTAGTTCAGCGGTTTAATTGTTTGTAACATCGTACAGAGGTGTTTATTTATTCAACTCAGATTGTGTAATAAAAATAACAAATTCAATACCGAAACAACAACTCCAAGATTAAAGTGTGTTACTTCGGGTATTGGTCATGTACAAACAACATTTTGGATGGGCGATTGTTAAATCACAACAAATCTTTATTAATATTTACAAACTTCCTTTATGCCTTTTACACTGACATATAAGAACAAAAACATTAAAATGGTAAAAGGCAAAATTATAATTTGAAAGAATGTATGCATTATATATGTATTTATACATGTGTATAGATCAAAGAAAGTCATATATCTGACCAATATAATCAAACATACACAATATATGAGATAACATAAAAAGAAAAAGTGATAGATCGACTGTCATGCAATACGTGTTACGTTTCAATTCGATACCAACGCTCTAATGACGAAAATGGGTTTTACTGGTACTCCAATGGCCGTGTGTTTGTCTGTCCATCCGCCCGTTCGTTTGTATGACAATAGCCACAACATTTCTCGAAGTACAGTTTTCAAATTTTAAAGCATTGTTTCCGATTGAATAAAGTTTGCATGTGGGATTCTTACCGTTACGTGAAAAAAATTAAAGAAAGAAGTGCCACTTTCATCCTCGAGTTTTGTTACATATTATGACATTCGTCGTCCGTGTGTATTCTTCATCAATAGTAGCGTACAGTTGATAATGTACGTGTTTAATTTTTTTTATATGTAAACAATACCAAATACTGAAAATATCAAAACCTAATGCATATCTCTATGAACATGGTTAACGTCTCGAATTAAATTGTTAATTGTAAATGTTGTTTACCTCTAAGAGTTATGATTGCGTCCGGCCCTTCTTTTCATTACACAAATGTACACAATTACAAAAAACATAAGAAGAACAACGACCCCAACTGCGATTCCTATCGCTGTATTCACAATCCATGATGCGACACCATCTTTTTCTTGGGAAACTATGCTAGTGATATCGGTCGACTGTGTTGAAACAGATGGCAAACTTGTTGTCGTAAGTTCATCTGTATTCGTCGATATGTCACCAGTCGGGGAAGCTGATGATGTGGTTGAAGACACAGATGTAGTAGACGAACTGTCGGCTGCCGTTTCGGTTGAGGATGTATTTGACGACGAAAAATGTACATTAAAAGGATCTGCTGTAGTAGATTCATTATTTGAAGAAGACGATACGGCTGAGCCATCTGTGGTTTCATCAGTAGTCATGGTTGAGGTTACATGACCTGTTGAACTAGTTGATGATGACATATTGGTAGAAACGGTTGTTGGTATTGTTTCGTTTGTTTTTGGTCGGGAAGTCAATGTGCTTTCTGGTGAAGTTACTTCAACAGGAACTGTTGTGCTTACATTTGAAGATACAGTTTCCATAGGTGATGTTGTAGATTGAGAAACGAAACCACGTGTAGTTGTACTTGTATCATCCGTTACGGTCAATGAAACATTTATAGGGGTTGCTCTAATAGGAATTCCATGGTCTCTCGCCAGCAGGGCAATTGATATTAAACCTAGATTTAGTGGCGAAGCAATCGTCAACGATGCGGTCAAAGACGAAGTTTTCTTCAGTATAAACTCGGGGTTATGGGATATCATGAATATGTCTACCTCATCGTTATCGAGATCGTAAGTGACAACATTGAGTAAAGTGGTACCTACGGGTGTGTCACGTCGAATCTCATGAACTAACGAAGTCATGTTGAATGTTGGTTCGTACATGTTTTCAGTACCGTACGTTAATTGATATGTATTAACACTGGACGCGTTCGTCTTCTTGTAAACGTAGTCGAACAGATGAATTAAAGTTGTTTCCATAATATGTGTTGTTTGCCAAACATTCTTATGCATTAATAACGGTCGGCGTCCATCACCAGCTTCAGCGTAAAACAGTTTGTCATTTGCTGTAAATGTGTTTTCTAGTCTGCAATATATCCAATTACTTATATTGCTCTGTACTGATATAGTAACATTTGTGTATGGTTTGTTCCCGGATCGGACAAGTGAAATTACAGAAACGTTTGTAACATTCACATGCGTTACGTCCATAACGTCTAATCCATTTTTGCTATTATAAAGTCGATCAGGAATTTTGTCACCATCAATATAGTCGTTCACCAAAAAGTCATCGAGACCGTCATCCTTTTCAGAACTTTCAATGCGAACAAGATGCACCAGATCATGGTTTCCTATATCGTCCAGAAAAGACAACTGCGGGTCGCCAAGTGAATTAATGTTCTCGAATGTTGCGCTGTAGTTATAGAACGTGCCCATGAGCGATGACGTCATTAACCATCGCGCCGTCTTAGTCTGAGAGGATGTTATATCCCCGAAATCAATAGTCAGTGATGGAGCTATTGGATTCGGCCCCATTCGCGCACCGATTATTTTGAATGTTATTAACAATCCTTTATCATTCTCAATAATTTCCGGCTGACCGGATGTTAATTTTAACGCGCGAGCGATACCGTACCCTTTATTCATAACCATAACTGCAAGACTAAATGGAACAACTGGTTCCACTGTCTGTGTCATCGGATTGTCTCCTTGGACGTACTGTTCATGAAAATAGTGAACAATAAGACTAGGATTTGGCTTAACAGTTATTGTGTCCGGAAGCAAAGATATTGAAAACTTGGATCCGCCTACGCTATATGACAATGTCCCGCCAACGTCATTCAAGGTGTCGTCTTGAGGTGCAGCGGTCGAGTAAGGGATTATCAACCACTCGGCTGAACCTAAAGTGTCCCTTTGAAGACTGCCTGTACCATCTACATTAATTATTCCAACCAGTTTCGGCTTTCCTGAAAGACCAAACGTTCACATTTTAATACCAGGACTTGGTTTATGTTGCTACTTATTTCATGTCTTTGCAAACAAACGACTAACACTTGATATTTCTGATTGGTTGATAAATCATTACCAATTGAAAATTTGTCGATAGAGTTATTTGATGATTGATAAGTCTCTCTTATTTCTATCTGAATTTTTAAATTGTGTAGATCAGATTGTTCCCCATTTTCAATTTCCAGGCGGGCAGTAAAGGCATCGCGAGTAAGAACTAGTTCTTGGAGTATGCGCACTCTTACTCTTGCACAAACACCCTCGCTTGTAGAACCTCCTTCCGAAATCTGTACAGAGGCAACAGTAATTACTTGAACAAGATTATATTGCAAGTAGTTTAAAGTATTTGATATATGTTTAATATGTAATGTAATTAAACGATTCAGTAGACTCACTCGAACACTGAAGTAACTTGTACTATGTTTCAAATAATCATAACCACAACAGACTATGATTTGTACTTTATATTAAAAAACACCATTTATATCAATTTTTTAAATCAGAAACTGCAAAGTTCAATACGTCTTGTGTTTGTTGTGTGCTGCTACCATACTTTGGGTGCTTTTGTGCAGCGTCAAAATGTTAGGCAGCAATTTTAATTAATCAAGGATCTGGTAGTGGTGATTGGAATCGTGTCCTACAAAGTGAGTTTGTATATTGTTTTTATTACCAATGTCTCAATTATTTGCAGTAAATTTATTTTTTACCAAAACATGTTTCAAAAAGAAGCATACCTCTTTTTGCAAAGCTTGATTGTATGCATAAGATGCATTATCAAATTGGACAAATATGTTTGCATAACCCCTTGCCGAGGCTGCTTCGCTGTCGGTAATATACTGTTCGATTTTAAGCTTCAGGCGAGATAGACTTATCACCCTGCTCGTTTCTTCCAGTTTTGTCAGAGTACCGTTTTGCCATGCAGATGCTGAAAGTGATGGCATTCTATTAACCGATAAGATATACTTGATAATGATTTTACTATATAGGTTTTATGATTAGAATTGCAAATGTATAACGAGTTAAACAACAAAGCCTTTCTAGTTTCGACGCAATGGGTAACATTAGTACCATCAGCTACAGTATATATATATACCCGTATTATTCCACCGTTCCAGAAATCTGCTGAGAATGGCGGTCGAGTTTTCGTTTTGTAAAGCGTTCATAATTGACGAACGTTCCGATTCCGAAAGCATTTGACCCAATTCAGAATCGTCTGCTACAGTCTGTTTGAACATCTGGAACCATGATGGATCTAAATCGAGCCTAAAATAGAAAATGAATTGTACTCCCGTACTCCGTCACCTAAATATATTAAACTACTTTAGCCTGAAAGTAAATGCGAGATTTCTCAAAGCATGTTTTAATGGCTAAATAAATGTTTGTTATCGTGACAAAAAAATGACACTGTAAATGAAATCGAGTTTTTCCTGATCAGAAATACATTTTAAATGAGAAGATAAATTTAAGACAAAATAAATTAACACACAATTAAAGAATCAACGGTCATTACAAACGCATTCAATTAAAACACGCTTAACAGATTCGTTAACAATAAAATAGGTACGATAATGCTTAGGTAACAATATTTTGTGTTATACTTTCTTTTAAAACGACTAAACGAAAGCCAATATTACCTTCATTAAATGATAGCGAAAGTCGAATTATGCCATGCATATAGTAAACCAGAAAAAAGATTTTTTTCCACAGTTTATAAATAGTAAAGACCGCGTGATCATATAAATAAATTATTGATAATTAAAATTACATCTTCAGGGTTCTTCGTGAGTAAGTTGAAAATCGAGATCTTCCCTGAGTGAGTGTAACATGTAAATTTTACTTCACCGACAATGATCTTTGTATACAGCAAGCGTTCGGCACATTTATAATGGCTTCATAAAACACTTATTAAATAACAAATCCAGACAAAAAGAATCACATACTGACTATGAGCCCAGCAAGATACGTTTGTAGAACTTAACCAGTCCGTTTATCGCACTATATTAATATTTGGCGGAAACACTAAACTCAACCACATATTCAAATCTAAACGAAATTTAATATTAAATAATGTTCCTATTCATGTAACTTAGTAAATTCAATAACGTGTGTAAATATATATAACCCGATAGACTGTGCATCACTTTTATAGGTCATGCAAGAGCTCCGGTTATGGACATTATATATGGTATTTACATTGATTCGTCGCCGAAGACCTCTATAATTATCTGTACGAAGTTTCCTACAGGCTTTGTCGTCTGCAGCATATTATGAACGACGTCAGAGCCGACTTCTCTGCGCCGCCGGCTTGTTATGCAATTGTCTACTGCTTCGACACAACTGGGATCAAGAGACAATAAAATTCTGTGAGTATTGACCAGGCTTCAACACAATAATACATCAACACATTTACATACATGCAAAAAATAAAATGTGTAAAACAAAAAAACTAAAAAACATAAGGCGTTATGTGCTAAGCTTATGCACGAAAGTATTCCTAGAAAAAAGAACAAAAAACATCAACAAAATAAGTAAAGTGCACGCTCTTAAACACGCACTAGAACATAAATTAAAAAAATGTATGATTTCTGTTTAATGTATTGGAACTAAAGCTTATGCGTTTGTTTGTTTTTTCTCTGTAGATTCAAGCAATATCGTTGTAACGGTTCTTCAAATTTTATTAACGTATCTGTTGTTATAACGGATTATTTTTTAATTATGATAGTGTTTATTATGACACATTTGTTTCTCTTAAAAAGTCGTTAATATATGGTGAACCATACAAGAAATGATTGTTTCACCAAATTATTTTGATAAACAAATAATCCACTGCTTTGGGTTTATGTAGCGATTGCCATCGGAGAACGATAATTATCAGAGATCGTTAAACCATTTTCATTTCCTATAGCTCGGTCTTACATGACGGGTGACTTTGAATACCAGGTGATATAAAACGAGTTTGATATGGAGATTTAAAAGTCGAAGATTGACAGCAGATATGTCAGTATATATGTTATGACATCCATTCTAAATGACACTTGTAAAAAACCTAGAATCTAAACAATAAAATAAACACCGCATTTTGGACTTTGTTTAGTCCCGCACATTACGCAAATGAAACGGGGGACATGTACTTCAATCAAAATGTTTATTTGCGCATACGAAAAAATAATGGAATAATCATCAAAAGCAACAGACATTTTAATAATGAACACACATTAAAGAAAGTTCTACCTTTGTGTATCAATAGAGAGAACCATATAAAAATAAATTAATGTTATTTTAGCTAAAATCAGGAAGCTCACTGCAGTCCACAGTAACTTAAATATGTTTAATGTTATCGCTAAAAAAAACTCTGCCTGTCCACCGTATAGACGGGGCCCTGTCTAAGCTGCGATCATTACCACATTGACCAAACCATCACGTCGATGCGGCGACACCGACACGCCCAGGCAGGGTCAAATGCGCTGATGGGAAATTTCCCCTGTGCATTACCGTACAGTTCTGCGACGGTACAAGCAATGACGCAGACGTAATGGCGTCTTCTTTGGGATTAAATGAAGGCAAGCAGCAACATTTTTTATTTAACAATACAATGTGTTGCACATTTCCCTTTTCGTTAATAAAAATTCAATAGGCGTGCCACTTACATGATCATTGTGATTATCATTGAATTATTTTCTTAAGTAAATTATTAGGAAATGATTTTTTAACATAAAAGCTAATTTGAAGATGGTGATGGGCGAAACAGAGTTTAAATAGCATCTCAAATCAGATTATTTTTTCTCAACACTATTATGCTAATTGTTTGTCTTATGGCGATTTTCTTCTATCAAAATACTGCCGTGAAGTAGGTGAGACCAAATAAGAATTAATGCGGCACGTGAACCTGTTATCTTTAATTGTCGGTGGTGTTTATTGTTTTCCGGCGGTTTAAAGAATTATAATACCTCTTAAATTGAAAAATTTGAGAAAAGTAGTTCACAATTTCCTTGAGTGCGGAAACAGCGATGTCTGCGAAATCGGACCTGAAACAAGACACACACACAACATTAACGGCTGACTTTCGCAGACTACCTTCTTCTTTTTCCCGTCCACAATACAAGACATTAAGAACATATCCAGGTGCAATAGATAGCATGCAATTCGTCATAAATGTCATAGCTCATTTATCGTTTAACATCTACATTACTCGTCCTAAGAGCCAATGATGAACGCCCACTTGTAAATGACGTCCAGAAGACGCAGGGTGACTTAAAGCAATTAAGCACTTTAACATACACAAGCATGCACGCGCGAACCCACGCACAAACACACACACACATACGCGCGCACACACACACACACACACACACACACACACACACACACACACACACACACACACACACACACACCCACACCAACACACGCACTCACACACACAAACCAGCTTCTTAACCTCATTGTGTACCCTTGACAAAAAAGTCGTAGATATGAAGGCACTGAATATAAGATTACCTCGCCAAATAATGAGCGCCGGACAACGCAATTTCCATTATTTCCAAACTGTCCTCTATGCTAAGTTTAAACTCGCCGTTGTTTGTCTGTAATCAAATACAAATTATCAGAGGGACAGTGACAGACAGAGATACATAATTTACACAATACGGTTTGCGTACGTATCTTACCGCATATGACAGTCCTAAACGTCCTAAACTTCTTAGTAGGTCTACAACACCCACCCATCGAAAGAAACCCAGAAAGCATTCTTTCAACAGGGGGTTGACACATTCACAGATTAATGATGTTTTTGTGCTGTACTCAGTAGAAATTCCTCTTCCAAAATATAAACTACCACCAATATCTGCAAGCAGACAAAATACAGTTTCAAAGTTTACAAACTATTTTGCATACAAAATCATGGATCTAATTCGTGTTATTTTTTCCAAACAAGTATTCATATCATATTTAGTACAACTGCATGTTTCAAGTTTAATTTGTAAGGTACAATTGATAAATAAAATAATTGTCTTTTGATGCTATCTTCAACTAATTTAGTTCCTAAAACAATTTTATCATGTACAGATTATGTCATTTAATACTTTAAATTGTTCATAACACGCGTTTGTCATAAACTTACCTGATATATCACCATAATATGTCAAAGGCCGCCCATTCTTAAGTAATATAACTGGGATACTAATAGTTCTCCATCCAGCGCAGTAATAATCAACCATCATTGTTAACACATAAACAAAAGCCGAGACAGGGACAAGGGCAGCAATGCGCTTATGTCTTGCCTTCAATGTTGTTTTGATAGGAACCATTATGGATGTGTTTGCTTCAATGCCTCCGATGTCATCGACAACCTGAATGTATTGCATCGTTATAATACTGACAACAATTATAATAAATGCATTATACATATATTTATAATATAAGTTATAATGATGATAATTATATTAATTATACTACTACTACTACTACTACTACTACTACTACTACTACTACTACTACTACTACTACTACTACTACTACTACTCCTTCTACTACTACTACTACTGCTACTACTACTACTACTACTACTACTACTACTACTACTGCTACTACTACAACTGCTACTACTACTACTACTACTACTACTACTACTACTACTACTACTACTACTTCTGCTACGTCTACTTCTACTACTACTACTACTTCTACAACTTCTACTACTACTACTATTACTACTACTACTACTACTACTACTACTACTACTACTACTACTACTACTACTACTACTACTACTACTACTTCTACTACTTCTACTACTTTTACTACAACGACTACTTCTAGAACTACTACTACTACTACTACTACTTCTACAAATACTATTACCACTACTACTACTACTACTACTACTACTACTACTACTACTACTACTACTACTACTACTACTACTACTACTACTTCTACTACTACTACGACTACTACTTCTACTACTACTACTACTACTACTACTACTCTACTACTACTACTACTACTACTACTACTACTACTACTACTACTACTACTACTACTACTACTACTACTATTACTACTACTATTACTACTACTACTACTACTACTACTATTACTACTACTACTACTACTACTACTACTACTACTACTACTACTACTACTTCTACTACTACTACTACTACTACTACTACTACTACTACTACCACTACCACTACTACTACTACTTCTACTACTACTACTACTACTACTACTACTACTACTACTACTATGACTACTACTACTACTACTACTACTACTTCTTCTACTACTACTACTACTACTACTACTACTACTACTACTACTACTACTACTGCTACTACTACTACTACTTCTACAACCACTACTACTACGTCTGCTGATGCTACTACTACAACTACTACTACTACTACTACTACTACTACTACTAGTACTACTACTACTACTACTACTACTACTACTACTACTTCTACAACCACTACTACTACTTCTGCTGATGCTACTACTACCACTACCACTACTACTACTACTACTACTACTACTTCTACTACTACTACTACTACTACTACTACTTCTACAACTTATATTACTACTACTACTACTTCTACAACTACTATTACTACTTCTGCTGATGCTACTACTACTACTACACGAACACGTGCATAACGCGTACATACCGTTTTAAACTTCAGGTATGGATGACCATCTGGCAGAGTAAATCTCACATTGTTCGCTCTTATAAGGCCATGGTTGGTGATTTTGAAGTTGATCGTGTCTTCCACTCC
This sequence comes from Dreissena polymorpha, assembly GCF_020536995.1. Classification (NCBI taxonomy): domain Eukaryota; kingdom Metazoa; phylum Mollusca; class Bivalvia; order Myida; family Dreissenidae; genus Dreissena; species Dreissena polymorpha. The sequence continues at coordinate 198,797 of NW_026273338.1, read as the reverse complement.
GAGCTCGTATGGTATGATATCGACATGGGAAGGCTCTATAGTAACAACTGGCATGGGTACCTGCAACAATTAATTTGCGTAATATCGTTGAAGTTACCACATACTAATGTATATAACATACAAATATAACAATAACACGTATGTATTTATTAAAATAAGTTTTATATAATCACGGATATTACTCTCTCTCTGTAATACGAATGTAAGTAATGCATTTTGATATATGAAACAAATTATTAAAAATTGTAAAATATTAGGCATATTTGTTTGTTGGACCTTTTTATGTTTACATTTTGACTACAAACTTTTACGTTTTTGGCATTTCTATGCTTCTATGCATTAGAAAGGATTATTTACCAATCACAGTTAGTTAAAGCGATAACTATTATCATTTCTTCGATTGATTTAGAGCTAACATATACATGTACTTACATTCGTCTCAAATGTTGATTCGAGCTGAAAAACATATTTATCTTGAACCGTGGTTTGAGTCACTGTCCACGTATATTTTACGGCAATCCTTTGCAAAAAAATAACTCGTCTTGTGTCGCTCGCACTAGCAATAATAACAGCGCTATAGCTGCTGTGACCAGCTGCTTCTGCTTTTAATGTATATTGGTATTCGTACACGTTTTCAAACTCAACGTAACCCGTTTCGTTTGTTGTGTACAACGTTTTCGCATACTGTCTTCGAGGATTGGAAAGTGTAACCTTGGCACCCGCAACCAACGGGGACCCTTCCGCAAAGTATGTGTATTCATCTTTTACAGTGAAAGTGAGATTCAAACGCTGCAGTGATGTGATGAAGAATTCGTAATGTATTTGAGTTGACGATAACATTGAGTTAACATAAATAGTCCCGCGAAATTCTCCTAATGCGGCATTACGCCCTACGGTGGCACAAAGCGTCATATATGCTTTATCATGGGGAGCGATATTGAGTTGATCTCCTAGGACAGCATCATCTGAGCTATTAACTAAGGACAGCGACACCAACGTTATTCGTGGATCGTTAGGTAGACTTATATCAACATTTGTTGCTGCAACGTCACCATGTTTTTTATGACAATGTTGAAAAATCGTTGTGTTCCGGGTACAATATTTTCACTGATGGAATTCGGAAGTATCGATAAAACAGGTGTCTGAATTGAAAGGCGTATGTCTATTTTGAGGCGAGTTGTCGTTCCTTTATCAGTTTCAAAAACAATATAAATTGTGCCATAAAGGGGGCTTGCATTACGTATAACTAAATCGAAATGAACTTGGACTCGGGGATTCAACACTGCGATTTCTGCAATAGGTGTGTCTGCGTCCCCATTCCGCCGAATAAAAGTATCCACTATTCCAACGACCTGTAAGTAGAGCGTACATGTATATATATTGGAAATATGTGCCTTCGTCTTCTTTGTTTAGTCAATATTAACCTTAAACTACTGTTGAGACTTATGTAAAAAATATATATTACGGTTAACATGTGGGTATATTTAAGTGCAATATTGGTCGTTTTGAGATAAAATACTGTACCTTTATTGATATGTTATAAATATTGTTCTCTCCAACATTTAAAAGGGCTGATATGTTGTACACAGTTACTGTTCCAACTGGACTTCGAATAGTTTCATCGACATTGACAGAGGATGGCATACACTGCATGCCGAGCAAGAACCAAGAAATCTGCGATCCCAAAATAGAGCTCGAGCCTGGGTGTCGCGCAATCTTTATTGAAAACAACACAACGAAAAACATATGAAACAAATATAAAGTTTACATTTACAAAAGACAAAAATGGTTAACAAAATAAAAAACACACACAATAATACCTTAATCAATTTAAATTGAACATATGAGTTATATTATTAGTTACACGGCTTCTAACTGACCCTTTTCGGAGTTATACATAGTCAGTAAATTAATATTGGACGAGCGCGTACCTCGAGCCCAATATTAAATTTTCTACCATGGATCACTCCAAGCGCGGTCAGTAAAATGCAGCGGTATAACAAATGTATCTCAACGAGTGACATTTTCCTCAAGCTGTATCGTTACAATTGGACACTACCTTTACGATATTCAAAGCAGTATCTGGTTTACTTCCGTGACCTCATATAACGTTGATCTAATGGGATTGGTACCTGGTCATCATATGGCCATGCTTAGCTTATCAAAGACAAGTATTATGTGCGAAATATTATAAACTTATTTAATGAAAATATTAATTTAGCGTTTTAAGTTTGTTCATGTTGCATGAAGCAACATTTCACATTCAAAATTTAATGGCGAATGTACAAATCGATTCTTACCACATTAAATAAACCGGAGTCATCTGGTTGTGGATAATATGTTGTTGCGAAGAAATTAGGCTCCCCTTGGCTAGATAAAGCGTTCAGCAACGTTTGTCTTCCGGATCGAGCATCAGTTACTCTGAATTTCATATTATATTGTTTATAATAGATCGTTGCTATGTTATATTAGGAACCAGAATACATTGAAAATTACATAATAATACATTTTCTTTTTTGAATCAGGCACATTATACAACTTACATATCAATAATAAAGTTTTCTTGAATAACACACTCATTCCAGTAAATAAAATACGTTAGATGAAAAACAGGCTATCAAATGAAAAAACTTACACTACCACAACAGGTACCATTCTTTTATTCGCAGTAAAATTGATATATCCTGATATCTGCACTGGTCGAGGATACGACAGTATTCCTGTAGGATCGGTTGCATTCACAAACGGGATATACGAAATGGGCACGGATATGTTCCATGTCACCGTGTCCTGTCCTATGGCGTTTGAAACGTGTACCTTTACCACGTACGGGTTGATATTTGCTGGGATACTTTTCCAGGAAACAAATCCAGTTATTTCATCTAAGCTCAGTTCGTTTTTGCCTTCCAACAACACCCATTGAATAGGTAAATCACCCTAAAAATGACATTAAATAAGCCTAGCCATGTAGCTCAAGTTACATCCGATTCAAGACAAATACCATAAAATCTAGGAAACCAGAAAGTACTCGGCGAGATTAAAAGGAAACAAATGAATTTGCACGTATAACCAATACTTATAAATAGTTACGACTATCAGAGTCGTAACGACATGACATGTTTTAATTGTTTATTTCAAATTCCATTATTTACCTGTGTCAGGCCCAGTTGTAACGTATAGTCCTCAAACTCGTTAGCTATCTGTGACACAGGAGCAGGCGCAATTAAGGGGCGGAGTAATTCCTTCGTGCAGTTATCACCATGCCATGGGAGTATACAGGAACACGCGCCAAATATACACACACCGTGGGGCGGGTTAAAGCCTCGGCCACAAGACTCCGGTGGGCAGGATGCGTAAAAATGGTAAAATATCTAAAATAAATTGTGAAACAAATTTTATTCAATTAAAACATCCGTTTGTAGTGGTATCGTTTAAGTTTGTAAAACCGGCTGTTTACACCAAATAGTGAATCGATACTCAAACGGTCATCATAGAGGTAAAATAGCCATTAGAGTTGAAAACAATAGACGAATAGTACACTTATTTTCTGCATCTTTCCTCACCTTATTATTCGTGAATTGTACTCCATCTGGAGATATTTCAACCGTCACAACGCCTTCAGGATGCTTAGGCGCCACGCATATCACGTGATCCCACGCCTTCCACGTACCATTGGAAATGATATTGCCGAACTTACAACTATACGATGTGCTCTCTGGAAAGTTCTGCCCCCATGCGTGAACGGTGTTTCCTCCTTTATCAAGTCCTTCATGGGGAATCACATCAAGAACAGTGACAAGAGGCAGACAATCCGGGCCGTAGAAAGCATCACTGCATTTGTCGCATAGGGCACCCGCCCAGTTATCGGTATCACATACACACAATCCTATATGAAAAATAAAATACACGTAATGAATTACAGATTACTTGCAAATAAAAGACGACAACGTTACATGGTTTTTGTGTTATGCGTATTATGAATAAATTGATTTAACACTTACCAGTTGAAAGGTTACACAGTCCATGCTTGCAGTCTGGACAAGGTCGACATTCTGGTCCCCAGTGAAGCGGTTGACAACTGCTGCAGTTACTCCCGGTAAAACTCACAGCACACATGCACGTTTCTGGTCGAATGCAAAACCCATGCCCACTACAGTCATTCACATTACTGAAACAATATGTCGGCACTTTGGGTAAGCACAATCATAAATCTCTATGATAAATCATGTACATGATGCATACCGATGATATATGGTTTCGAGTAAAAACGTGTAATAACCAAGGTACTTACATGCATGACGCGTGGTTGCAGAACTTTCCACTCCAACCAAAATTGCAATTACATTCGTTTGGTCCAATACATATACCGTTGCCATAGCAATTATTAGCTCCCAAACAATAATAGTCTGTGCACTGGGCCCCGGTCCAACCTATCAAATACGAATGAAAGGTATACCGACCTCATATTATATTGATGTAAATGCCAAGTTTTCTTCTTTAAGTATTTATGCTTACAAAAGTTTCATTTTAAATTTGGTCCTTTTCATTGCCTAATGGGCGGGAAGAATAGTACATAGTACTTTTGATATTCAATCTCAATAAATTAGTTAACCGGTTTTGTTTTCAGGAAAAGCAATATAATAGAATACTATTATTTTCTACAAATCTTTACAGACACGAATACGACTAACTTGTAAGATGTCATTATGTAATTGCAGACAAAGAGAAACCCGCATGTACATTTGTACTAAATTTAATAAACACTCGCTACTTATTTAAAACAGTCTGACCTGTTGTACACCGGCATGTGTTATTTCGGACGCAGTTTCCTCTGTTGCTGCAATTGTTAACTGAATTACAATCCATTTCACGTGATGTTAATGTTGGTGTGAGATTGAAAAGAACAAAACTAGGTACTCTCCGTTGATCGATTATACGACTAAAAATGTGTGCATCATCGAAACCTCCCCACCAATTCTTAGTAACGTTTAAACTGCTGTCTCCTGTAAAATAAATCATTATGGAACAAGGCAATAATTTGTGTTAAAAATGCATATTAATACAAATTTATTTGTCTACTATGATAAAGCCTTAAATACTGTTGGCATTATTTTGCCGTGTACATAAACAATATATTAAAGGATTGAATTAAATTTCTAAAGCGTTCATGCAGTTATGGACACAATTGCTAGTTAGTCATTGGTAAGTTGCCAGTCTCACAATTGCGTCCATAATCGCAATAAGGCAACCAATTTCAATGCATTCCGATATTTTGCATTATACTTTTGATAAGTTCATACCATACCTCAAAAATGTAATGTTACGTACAGGTAACTATCACGCAAAGCAGTTTTTTGATCGGAACAAACTTTAACTAAACTTAAGGCATATAATACAACTTAATGCGATAGTTCCCTAAATAGAACTTTCTGCATCGTTAAGTATATCTACGTTTGGATTATATTAGTTTTCTGCTAATATAAAACCACACATTTTTGCATAAAGCTCTGAAACAGATATTGCATAAAAATCCATTTTGAAATTAATATAACCGATGCATCTCGATTTATGTATCTACGAAACTCGGTAGATTAAAATTTAACATCGCAGATTAATCAAAAGCTTGACTCAAAGAGAAAATATATAAAATAAAATATCACAAAAAGACATTGCAGCTAGCAAACAAGTGATGGAAAAGACGACATTTTAGCGTCTGTCATTAATATGTTACAGTGAATTGTTTGCAGTTGCATAAACGCAGACTTAAATGTTAATTGGTTTTGAATCTGATATCATACGTTAGCGACACCGATAAAAAGTGTAATAACGCAAACTATGAAATAAATAAAGTCAAAAATACAATATGCTTAAAGTATATATCGCACATTTTAGAAATCCGTTGATAAGTCAATGCGTTCAAACGATTATGCATGCATAAAATAACTAGGCAGTGTCAATATTACTTTAAAAGACTGCTCATGTACAGACGCATTTAAATTACAAGTTTAATATTTGATAATACTATTTGTTACGAAAATGTATCCTTGCTAAAAATGGAGCAAACCTTGCAAAGATGTATATACGTCGACGGTAGATGCAGGATTGTCCAAAATATTCTCCACTATATCAGCATTAAATGCGTTCGCGAGGATAACACCGTCAATAGCTTTGCTGTTTATGAGTTGATTGTAAATAAACGTTCCTTTAATGAGCGGGGTTTCAAAATCAAGTAATTGGACAATACACGAACCACTGTGTAGGTTTTCAAATAGATTAGTCGAAAGCTCATACTTTCGGTTATATGTGCTTACTGTATGTCCAGATGATGTAATCGTCATAAAGCATTTAACTTCTTGATTGCAAATCGAGTCTTTCATAATATTATTGCTAAATGACGTCTCATCCACAGTCTTAGTGTTAATGATGATTCCACACGAGTTTGTAAATGTGTTGTGATCTATTTCTACAGATCCAATATTGTGATCGTAAAACCAATACCTTTGAACATTTAAATGAAGAACATTCCAAGATACATTGTGGAAAACATTATTAAACACTGTAATCATATCAGGCCGTATTTCAGTGTTAATGATCAAGCCTTGAGAGGAGTTGATGACAGCACAATCACTGATAGAAACGTTGCCTGCTTCAATAAAAGAACCATAAGTGATCGAGATTGCAACGGCAGAAATGTTTGTGATTCGCAAAGTTCTCAGTTCTATCTGGCCCGATGAACTTGACACTCTCACCCCAGTGGCGCTGTTCGAGACTTCAAGTGCCTCTATGAGGGAACTTCCAATGCCTTTTACAAACAGCCCGTTCTTTTGACAATGCGTCAGTAAAGACGACTCGAAACTATACGCTCGTTTTTCTACAGTCGGGTAGATGGTGAAGCAATCATTTGAAGAGTTTGATACAAGCAATCCTTTAGCTAGAAAGTGTGGTGCATAAGCTATGACTCCATGAGATGTAGTTGAAACATTGGTGTTAAACAACAGCGTTTTGTCATCATCTGTAAATAATCGACACATGCTAAATAAGTGTTCGAGGGCTTTGATTAAATTACTAATTAATCAGACAGTGTATTTCACAAAAGGAGGTATCATATATAGACCTAATCAACGGCATAATTCAAAATAATAATCATTGAATTTAATTCTCAATACAAACTAGTCAATTCTTAGAATTGTTTTTGCTGTCAAATAAATCACACATTTAAATGTATTATAAATGTCAAATAATTTGTTTAAATTCCAATCTGTGTATATATTTTTAAAGTTTCTATTGTTTTTAAGTGTTTACATAAATGTGACAAAGATTGTTTCATCGAAATTTACCACATGTACGTTGTATTGCACTAAATACATGTATTGTTAAACATATTTAACGCTTAAATATACTATAGTTTAAAACATTTAAGAAACTTAAAAAAAATCACTATAGAGTACTATACACAATTTCAATGTTATGAAACAAGTTTTAAAGCTGTTTTAATATATTATTAAATAAAAAAGAAATTTTTAAAGCCGGACAAGTCATGGTCATTGTTAAATTCTGACAAAACATTTTCAATTGCAAATTGATCTAACCTTGAGATGAGGTTCCGTTGAGGATTATGCCATACCAGAAGTGACCATTGATGGCGTTGACTAGACGAACCGAAATATTCTCACCAATCGCTTTCAGTGAACCTAAATGTAAACACATTTTAAAAATCCATGTTACATGTAAACACGAATAGCAAACTAAACTGTAAATATAAATATTTAAACGATGTAAACTGGATAAAACTAGCATTATGATGTCTAATTTAATATAAAAAGGTTTCATGGAAAAGAAATATGAACAACAACAAATGAACTTCTCATATTTCTCACAATGACACGAACACATATATTTATTGCAAGTAAAACGAAAAATTAGTGAATAATACACGTGTTCCATTACTGTAGTATATACCTACAAACCTTGTACATATATGCCTCGGTTCGGCAGAAAACGCAATTCAACACCTGCCTCAATTTAGAGAGAAACACCCGGTCTGGAAAGGTCATATTCTTATTTTCTGATTAAATAATGCCAACAAACACAAATCCACAAGCAATCAAACACCATTACACAGCCCATTTTCCTGGCTTATAAATCTAGTTAGATTACTGTATGGTTAATGTAATTGACGATTGTAAACAGTATCTTACAAGTAAATATGGGCTGTTACACAGATTTCTTAAACGCTGAAGCTCAAGATACATAAACTGAAGTAGGCACTTGAATGAACAAAATCAAAACTTGCATATACAAACCGAATCATAATGGAACGATCTATCTGTATCGGTTTTGGGAAATCTGATTTTGTCAGTTGTGTGTTCTTAGTAATTTCTCCACCAATCGTCCCGTACGTGGTATGAATGTTGACGTTCGGCAGTGTCGTCAAGTGTACCAACCGTTTATCCTCAAAGTAAGGTGCATATACAACATAACTCCGCCGCATGTCTTTTTCAAATCCACATATTGTGTTAACTATTTCTGAAAGATTCTTACTTCCCCAATAATTGTGAGTAGCATTAATGCTGTTCGATAGTTCGAAATCAGGAGTTTGAAGTGTACAAGAGTGATTGCCAGCAGTTTCAAACACATTTTTGTGAATATCAATTTTAGTTGCATATGGTATATCAATGGTGTTTGAGGAGAATACATTGTACACAAAGGTATTATTAGCGATATGTATTTCGCCTTTTTCCTTAGTATATTCTATACTAATTCCAGAGAAACCCGTATTGTTGGCAAAATAGTTGTGGCTGATGATTATGTAATCATAGATTCCCAATTTAAATTGTATAAATGCTTGTCGTTTATGAGATTCGATGTTATTGAACACTGTATTGTTCACAAAGGTTATGGTATTGACAACATAATTCCAATCGAAACGTTGGTCGTAAAACTGAAATGCGAGATTTCCAGTATTAAACGTGTTGTTTTCGACGTGAAGGGAAACATTTCCTCCGTTGTAAAACGTTGAAAACACCAGCATTTTATCGGCCGTGTTATTGATGATGATGGAGTTTCTAATGATGACGGTTGTGAGTTTCGTATTGGAATCAAAAATCCTTAAATATGTATGAACTCTTGGGTACCATTCCCAGCTGTAATAACTTAGATGGTGATCAGATATGGTACTTGAATCAATTTCGATTCCTGCCGCCACTTCACCTTCTAAAGCGTATTCAAAATTATTGCGTATCAAACTATCAGCTACCTTGATGAAACCATCGGTTCGCATGTCTAGTTTTATTCCTCTTGCCCCATTTCTTTCAATTGTACACTTGGAAATTGTAACATTTCCACTTGACGTTGTTACTATTCCGTCAGCCGTGTTTTTTGCGACAATGCAATTTGAAATCGATATATTATTTCTGTACCCAGTACCAGCATTAATCGTAACTCCATAAGCATTATTCGAAGCATTCATATAAGAAATTGAAACATCTCTAAGATCGTGTTTGTTGTCTGTAGCAATAATGTGAAAACCCGATGCCATTGAAAACGTCGATGATACGTCATGAAGGGTCACCTTAGTTGTATTCAGTGTGATTCCTTCTTTGGTATTGTTAACTCGCAAATGTTTTATACTAACTCCTGAAATAAAATTGTATAGGTTGTGTTATTATTTCCGGGTCGTTAAATACACCAAACAAAGTTTGAAGCACATTAATAAGGAATATAACTCTCACATATACGTATACGAGATTTATTTCAACAGGCATATGTATAACATAAACGTTATAATAACCTGAACCAAACAATGCACTTTATCTTACCAATCAATAACAGCAATTAAAAAAAAACACGGCGTTTGATTTTAAACAAAACTCGATTTGAAATTTAAATCGATTTAGTTGATATCTTTGATACTATCAGTTATAAATCATGTATGTTTATGAATGAATTCAGATCGTACATCTTATGCTGTTGTTTCAGATGATTGTCTTGTCGAAATATCCTTATCCTGTGAAAAATACTACGAAGATATGTTTCAGACGTTGATGTCACTAAGACCTAAATTGGACGCAGACACATTTACCAGTAAGTAAATATAACGTTCTTTCACGAAAACATAGTATTATAGTATACAGAGGAAAAAATGACAAATGGACATCATTTTCATGATACTGATCGCCGCGTAACATTCTATAATCCTTTGATCATTCAGATATAAAACAGCGAAAATAAGAGTGTAATTAACTGAAAGCTACTGAGGATTTAGGACACAAATAAACGGACGTAAGAAAAGAGAACGGCGTGGGTCATCACAACGACATATATAAATCGAAACTTCAGTGTACGAAAACATTTTGGGCTATGGAATCTTGGCACGCCATGTAAATCCTTATCAATATATATGCTACAACACAAGTTGAGAGTATTTGACGAAGCAATAATACAAAATAATTTCAAAAGTTCGTACCATGATGAGAAATGAATTCGAGTCCTTTCCAAGGGGCTAAGTGATCGTCAGATACAAACGTCACTGGGCGTTGAAATGTCCCTTCACTAATAAGAGTACCTGGAAAACAATGTATGCACAGTTCAGTTTCAATTAAATGGATAATTAAGAATTTAGATACTATATGTATTAAATAAAAACATATATAACAGATGAACATACTATGAATAACACGAAACTGTTCAATAATTGGCTGTTTTATGTCCGCTTATATCCATCGTTTTATTTACCTAATACTTTGACTCCTGCATCCGCCTTTACTCGAATTTCGACGTTTTCTTGGATTGTTAAACTATCATTCTCTCCGACTACCACATTCGAAACAACCACATAAGGGCCTGTGTCAGAATAAAGCGTTATATTTCCATTGACATTCCCGCCTATTTTGTTGCTGTTTATGAAACTTGTCTCTTCATTTATTACGTCAGAAATATTTCTTGAACCCAGGTATGGCCGGTATAATATACTAACCAGGCTTTCATCATAGCTTTTGTCGTACAGTTTCTTCTCTATTTCCCGGGGATCCGTTGTCCCCCAGTAGTTCAAGGATGCGTTTATATCCGTACGAGTATTTGTAAGAGTAAAAGGTCTGATAACTTTCAAATTATACAATGCCAGTGGGTTTTCAAAATAGTTCCACGTAAACACAATTTGTCAAAATTGATCTTGAATTTCCAAAAGAGTCTGCGAGGAATTAACTAACATGTTGGAAATAAAATGCAAAGAATGCTTTTCTGAATTAAAAGGAATGTTTGTTGTTAAAAATTTTCGTGCAACTGGATGTACATGTACCATTGTATTGTTGTTAAAACAAAAATTATGTTCCATTGCTCCTGAATAATAATCGTTTAAATCAAATGCAACACCGTCATGTTGGCTTGTGAATGTGTTGTTGAACATATTAAATGCGATTGATTGATTTGAAACGTCGGTAAATGCATTACAAAGTGCGACAAAGAAATCACGATGCGAATCTCCAAATTTGTTTCCATGTGCCTCGGTTTTCACGGACAGACTTATTAAATAGACGAGAGTCCCATACCGGTTTGTCTCAAACTCACAGTTAACAATAGTTAGTTCCGTCATGAACGAGCATCCTTGTATGCGTAACACACCATCACCACCGTACGAGCGAGAACCAAACACTGACACACGGACTCGTCTAAGAGATCTGTTCGATGATTCGTCTGAGATTGCGACAAGTTTATTCTTGTTCGAGTCCATCGTGCTATTTTCAATCTTGACGTCAATCGATTCGGATTCATTTACGACTATCTCTATGACATTTGAATGGACACTCACGGCACAGTTCGATATGTATACGGATACGTTATGTTCCGGTTTATAAGAGTTGATAAGTGATTGCATGGTGATGTCGTTTACCGAACAGTTGTGCATATAAACTGAGGACGAGTTCTTCATATCGAAGGCGACTTCAGCCCCGGATATATCGGTGTTGAAGACGTTCAACGCTGAAATGAAAGCAGTTAACTATAATACGTTTTATGTTTCAGTAAAACAGCGAATGCAGTAAGTTTATACCTTCAAGTTGGTCTTTGAATTACATGTAACTACGATCCACATATACTAATTTCGTGTGAAATTGGATGCTCAAGAACAAACTCTTTTTAAATCAGAGTACCACGCAGTCAATTTGGAAAATATTTATCTGATTACACCATATGTTATTAAATGCTATATAATTTAAGAAAATATTGTAACGTTTTTTGATTCAGTAAATGTTACAAACACTTAAATGCAAATAATCGAACATTTATTATAATCACCACCATAACAAACATAACAAAACAACATCATACTAGAACCAAAAGTGTCGTACCAGTGTTGTAGAGTACAATACTATTCCATAGGCCTGAATGCCTTTGAATGATTGTTCTGTTTACACTATCAGCAGATCCTATCATAAGAGTCCCTAAAATGAAATTCAAAAATCGTTTAAGAACAATCTATGTGAGTAATAAAAACACTATAGCATATGTACATGCTTACTTTAAAGGTAATCTACAAACGTTTTACATATTTAGTCTGAGACATAGCACTCAAGAGTATCGAAAATCTTATCAACTGAATCAAATCATTGAAATCAGAGTTGATTCTCGATTATGTTGTATAAAAGTCGTTTCTGGCACTCATCAGAGGTTCTAATGTGTGTAGAGGTTATTGCTTTAATTTGTGTTGAAGATCGATTGTTATTTGACGAGATGTTATAGGCAAAATACTTTCACAACTTGCGTAGCCTTGAGTGAAAATATGCTTTTTTATGTTTTTCTATAACCAGGAGTAAAATATATATAAGCTCACCGAAACCATCAAACTATCTTTTTATTTATGCTTTAGTAAAACAAATAAATACAAATATTAAACAAAAGCCTAAAACGCCCCAAGGCTAGTATTTAAAGATGTCAATAAATTGTCGTAAATGAGTACGGTAAAACAGTTTCATAATAATTATTTACGTCGTAGTAGTTAAAAAGTTTTACTTAATTGTAAATGATGATTTGGGAAGCACGTGCTTGTAAATATTCCATACACATTTTCAGTTGTCAGAAAATGTAACTCAAAAAGGTAGACCGACTTATTAATTGATCAAAACGAACTTTGTTTTATTTTCGCTGATTATCAATGCTGAGAAAAATATATAATCTTAGCATTTCCACAGATATTGAATATTGTTTCAACGCTCAAATTCTACATCACACTGAAAAGCACATAAAACAAGTATGCACTAATTAAAATGACTATCGGTTTTATTCATAATAACAAGTCCACTCGAGGAAACTTACCTAAAACCACGATGCCTCTATATTCTGTTAAATTGACAGTGACGCCTTAAAAACGCAATGTTACGCCTTCTTTTATCAGCAAACTCCTGTTCAATATTAGTCGAGACACTCCGAGGTTTGATATATCTTTGTCGCCATCCACAATCTCACCAATATATGCGACATGTGTTGTCGGATTTATCGCTGAACGAAACAGGTCAATTGTCTCTGAGAAATTAAGTTTCGTCATGGACGAATCTTCATAGAAACCGGTTACGTCAATGACAGCTTTTGACGAATCCACGAAAAAGTCACAAACTTTGGATTTAACAGCAAAAATGTCACTGGTATCCCAGTAATTGAATGAGGCCGAGATTGCCTTGCCCTTGGTGTAAGACTGCTTCGTTTGTACGTAGCAGATGGACTCAGTAGAATTCACAAATGTATTATTTGCGATCAAATGATCGAATCCATTTTGAAGACCAACCAAAGTTGTCGATGAACAATTATAAAATCTGTTCATAGAGATAATTGTTTTCACAAAGGATAAAGAAACGGCCGTAAAGCCTCGAACAAGATTGACAAAAGAATTTTCAAAAATCATAATGGGTATGTTAGTATCCGTTGACGTGGTATTCTTTATCGCTATTGCCTCTTGTGTTCCATAAAACAAATTTCTCACAATGTGTAATTCGTGCAAACTGTTTACAGTCATAACGATATCTCGTTCATTTCCGGTGTACGCGTTATTTGCAATTGTAATATTTCCACGTGCTAGTTGAGCTGTAAAACGTGTTAGAAATATAATATACAACGCACAGTTCAGCTTATCAAATTTGTTACCGACGATCGTCATATTGCTCGTGTTGCATTCATGACAATCGTATCTAATGCCCGTATTAGTATCCTCAAATATAGTATCTGTTATTGAGATTTCGTGTGCTTTATGTCTCCACGGGATAAAAAAATATATTCCTCCGCGCCGGTTTCCAATAAACGTGGAGCCACGTATATCTATAACAAGCGGCGTGTCAATATTTATGACAAGTCCATAATTCGTGTTGTTGCTCATGAAGACATTTGTGAAGTGTAAACTGGAGGAAACAATGCCATCATTTATGCCTGCCCAGTTAACAACCTCCACTCCATAGCTGTTAAAATCGAAATATGTGGCATCAAAGAAAATGAATTCTTGACCCACAATAGCATGCACACGTGCTCCTTTCTCATTATGCATAACCTTTGTTTTAGAAAGAATTGGCCCCAAGTAGCTTTCTCGTTGAACTTTGCTTACACCTCCGGACAAAAGAAGGCCTTGCACACACGAGTAGATCTCACTATTTGATATGTGAATGTTACTACCGTTGCCTTGGATACCGACAACTGCCTGGCGGACCGTCGTATGTCGAAGAGTAATATTTCCTGTGCACAAACGAGAACAACAAACATACATATTACTTATGAATTATTATGATACATTTTTAATAACCGATTGAATAAAATAATCGAATAAATAATTGTACTTATAATTTTCCACATGTTCAATTGAATTGCCTTATGTATGTCAATATGTCTGTATTGAGGGTACTGGATGGGGTAAATAACACTGATAAGATTCTATATTAATAATACATTATTTATATAGACGCCACGTGCATTCTCTGCTTTACTTAATAGATATAACAATAAATATGTTGTAAATAATCAACTTACACATATGTAAATTATAAGAAAGAAAATATTTCGGATTGGTTAAAAATGCTTTTTATATAGGTTTAGGTTTATTTGATAATACAGTTAGCAATAAGCCCATGACTATACATGAAATGCCACATACAATATACATAAAACAAAGTCACAGGTCATTCAAATTATAAACATAAAAAATAAATCGGTACACTGTAAAACAAAGTATTGAGTATTTTAGAAAAGACACTAAACAGCGAGAGGCTGTGCATAAATATATACACAAAATAATTTAAAAACTGCCCCATGCTTTAAAAATAAACATCGCTAATTTTTTTACAATATAACTATTTTGATAGGTCAATAAATCTATAAACTTTAACATATTTGGTCGGACGTAATAACATAGTTTTAAATAAGCTTTTCTAACATCAGTATATAATGTACAATTTATAACAAAGTGGTATTCATGTTCTTTCTTCATAAGGAATAGCCATTGGTTTTTGCCATCTACCCGTTTCAACTTTGAGCCTATGTGCAGAGACTCTTAATCTAGAGAAAGCCATTCTGTTCTTTGGAATGTTTACATTACTTAAATATGATTGAAATTTAAAATCGGATATTCGTATGTATGTTTTTGCTGTAGTTGATTCACTCAATTCGGTTTTCCAATTTTGCATAAACATATCTGTAACTCTTACCTTAAACATTTGCAAAAATATGTCCACATCCCCTACCCCTTGATTCAGCCACACATCGTTAAAACCACAATTACATAATATACTTTTTATCATGTAGACCCAAGATCTGTTATTTGGGTATGTTTCTAATTATCTGAACATAATATCATAAATAATTTTTAGATATGTAATATCATGTGAATATATGTTAAGGTGAGGTAAAATGTCCACTACATTACCAAAATATCAGCCAATAAGATCATCGCATGCTTCGTTATTCGATGAAATGCAGTTATGTGCTCAACAGTAAAAACAAATAACTTCACGAAGATCTATGACTATCTTGGTAACAAACGTACCTCCTGATCCTTGTTTGATTCCAAGCCATAATGATCGTTTTTCCAGATGAAGGTCGTTTGGGCTAAATTGGACTCGAATCCCCGGCCATCCTTCAGAAACCAGTGTACCTACATTCATGTTCAAATAATGTTGTTTGGAAACAATATATGGGTAAATCTGATCAGGAAACAATCACGACTTCATTCGGTTCAACGATGAACATATTTAGACAACAGAACGATGATACAAAAACAAAAAGGTGAATTTTTCGACACTACGAATCATTAAAGCACTAAAATTACACATCATATTATGTAGTTGTATATTCGCAAATGAAATGAGCCTTATTACATCTCTTATTTAGGATATGAAATTTAATTTGTATACGCACTACATTTATGAAAATAGATATCCTCGAATGAATGCTAGCGAATAAAGGTGGAATAATAAGATACAACAATACCGAGTATCACCAGTTCTGCAGTTTCCGATGTGAAAATCACCGCGACACCGGCCTGAACTGTTAGTATGATATCCGGTCTCACAATCACTTTCTCAGAGATAACAACTGGGTTCTGACTTGGTATCCACGTCGTGTGCGCCTTAAATTTAAAGCATGCTTAAGGAATGGTATTCGCTAAGATTGTGTACTGTTTCCATAATGGTTTTCAACGAAACATTTACAATGTTTTAGTAAAACTTTCCTGTACAGGCTAACTTCCATATCGGACGACGTAACGTTGCCTTTAGCGCGCAAAGTAAGTTACATTAGTAAAACCAGTAACTCGAAATATATCCCATCAGGACTAATATTATTTACTTTCTCAGGCAAAAATGCAATTACTTAAGCTTATTTCACTTTGAGAAGAAAACGTCGGATTTTATTCAGACAACTAAAGAAATTTGAAGACGAAATTGGCGACAATTATCATATCGCAAATGATAAAATTATTTATAACAATGATATCCACTTTAAGATGAAGCAAGATGTTTATACTTACTTTATCGAAATAACCTCTACACACATTGACGCCAACGAAAGTTTGTTTCATACCGTCTGCCGATCAACAATCTCGAACATTTGACAAAAGCACTGGATACCGACTATACGCAGATGTATGAGGATTTACGGAAGCAGCCTAAATTGGACGATTGACAAACTTTGATCTTGTCCAGATTAACCACCGTTAACTACATGTCGAGTGGCTGATATGGAAACCAACCTTGAGTGGGTCTGATTTTGTACCATTAACGTGGATTTTTCCGGAACACTATGTTTGCGAAGAAATGGAATCGAAATCAATACTTTTATTTGCCCTTCCACATGTGGTACTGCACTAGTTTTTCATCTCGAACATGTGCAAGACCTTACAACGGTGGAAGTGTTCCGTCGATTCAGTAGCCGAATGTTCTTACCTTCGTTCAATATATCTGATAACGCTACAACTTGCATGAGCACTGTAAATAATATTATGACACTTAACCAATCAACTGTTTCTCAAGAACAACTTAACAATGCAGGAACCGTATTACGTTTTACAGTAACACGCAACACCTGGAACTGTGGATGATGAGAATGACTTACAAAGACATAAATAAAGAAGTTATTGGGCCGATCATTTGTGAATGTCCAGACTCTAGCCATTTGTTACTGAATTAGAGGCTACAATTAACGATCGAAAGCTGACAGACGTAGCATCAAATTATCTGTTTGTGGAACCATTAAGAACATCGCATGTTCACAACGGTAGATGGATAACAGGACTCAATCGATGTGCAACGTTCGGGAGCTGACGACAACAATGCGACGAGTATCATAAGACGCGCTCAAGTTCAGAAGACGTTGATCAATCGCTTCCGTGACTGATGGAGATACGAGTAAATTAAAGTCTTGAAAAAAAGCATTACGCTCCAATTAACATAAAACAGGCGATCAATGACGGCGATGTAATGCAGATTGACGACGACGCTAAACGGTCATCGATGGACACATACCCGACAAAGGTGGACTCGTGCGTGCAGCAAAACAACGGAAACCGAGAGATTGTAGAAATCTATCTATTGTAAAACTGTACCCACTACAGGTGATCGAGTTACATGAACATTCTGTCGATCAAAATTGGCATTTGTTTGTAATCATTACTTTTTACGTGACACTACTTTTATTATTAATGTGTGACGTTGTTTGTTAAAAATGTTGCTTATAAATCTTATAAATCTATGTTAAGATTTTTTAATATTTCTAAAAATTGTGTTTTCATATTAATTAATGAGATTTAATTTTTGACACCATGATTGTATCGGGATGACGTAAAGATGCACTGGAGCATAAACCAGACGTCGTATCCATTGGTAACATCAGTCAATAAACCACTGGAAACAACACACATGGTTGAGTTTTCATCTGCAATCGTTAATAAGTTGTATTTGCTGTCATTTATATTGGTAACCTTCAAAGAGAGACTAATATTTTTTTTAACACATTTGCGCATTTGGCATAAAGATATCAATTGTTTTTTATTAATTAAATACGAAAGCACATTGAATCACGAGTGTTTAATCTTCGCCATCGACTATCATATGTTACCTTTATATCTTGTGTTACGTATGTAACTATTCCGGAAAACGGCGTCGCAGATATCTGGCATCCATACAGTTCCAGGCGAATGGAGGGGCGTGCAGAGGCACCATAGAAAGCTATGTAGCGCACCTAAAGACGTAACCATGTAAACAATATGTACATCTTTCATATAACCACATCGAGGTTTCTTATATTCTGACGCTTCAATACTATCCGCTGAGTGTATCTGATGACATCGCATTTCATTTACCAATCAAATCGTCGCCTATAAAATCCTTAATTATCCGGCAGAAAATGACATATACCGTGTATGTGGTGTATAGTAAATGTTAAAGTGTTTTTTGCAAGAGCACATGCTAATGATGAAGAATCCAAATGATGCCGGGCTGGTATCGTTGGGGGTCTTTGAGAAATCAAAAATGTCGTCCAAGACATGTTTCAGCATTTTAACTTATATGGTGATATAAACATGACTTTATCCATTATTTTGGATTGTTTAAGCCTAAAATAGAATGCTGATATGATGGTTAATGTTTACAAAATGAATCAATTGTAATAAAATTAAAGATTATACGCAAGATGGTTACCAATATGATCGCTTCTGCAAATAATTGCATTTAAAATGTAATTTCCACTATATTGAAACAGAATTTCATACTATACAAACTAAAATTATTGTTTTTCTGAATGGTATTTTCAAAAGACCATTCAATATTATCCACTAAAAGACCTTTAATGTATTTTTTGTACCTAAAAAGAAAGAGATTACTGACAAGGAAACTAAGAAACCAAAATTAACATACAAAAGTACTGCATAAAACACTATGTGCGAACATCATGTACACATATTCGTTAAGCACAAATGATTTACAGCCGTCTGATTTACATCGGGTAAGCATGGACTACGCACATGAATTCATTATAAGTTTTTATTATGTTTCAAAAACATTAAATAACAGTTTACAAACGTTACTTCCATTTGATGAGTGAAACATGTTTACAGATTACTTGGGGGTCTGTGGTAACGCTTATGGCAAATAATGGGTTGGAAGAGATGCACGAGTCAACATGTGCTGGAATCTCCAAACTCCTAAATTGGAGAAATATCCACAGAATGTACAGGTATTACGAATAGTGACAAAGGAATTTTTGCGAAAGGTATTCACTAAGAATAATTTTCAGACATTTGATGATCTGGAAATGTTTCTTAAAAGCATAGCATGTGTCAGTCGTACGTCTTAATTGTTGGTTGATTGTTTGATTAAGGCATGATTTCTTATAGGGATGTGTGTTCGATCAGAAAGAAAAGGTGTTTGGCCCCTGCACTTGGCATCAGTTTAGTTAATACATCTTGGTGCTGCACACCCAAACCACTCGAGATACGGCCTCTATTATATAAGATCGATGGAAAACATGCATGAAAGCGCAAAAGCCAAGTTCTTAAAGGATAAGCAGGTCATGAGACATTTTCTGAGGTTATGGAATGCCATATGGAACGACATGTTTAAAGAAACAACTTTTATAAGATATAGCCATGGCAATAAGGGAATTATAGGTTCATCACTTCAACCTGAAAATCTCGAAGTTTTGAGTTTGAGCCTGCATATTTGTGCAACAAGATGGAGGAAGATATGAGAGAAATAAGCAGTGCCAATTTAGTGGACACTGATGAACAATACAACAGAGAAAAAGCATGCGAGGATTAATGCAGATGCTTAGGATAAAGCAAGTATTCTGAGAAAGTTGACATAATGTATTGATCCGTTGGATCCAAGCGAGCATCCGCCCAGTCTTGCAAACATTGTGACAGGAACACTAGCACCAACATCTGCTAACTTAGTGGACACTGATGAGCAATACAAAAAAGAAAAGCGAGCGAGGATTAATGCAGATGCTCAGAATAAAGCAAGTATTCTGAGAAAGTTGACAAAATGTATTGATCCGTTTGATCCAAGCAAGCATCCGTCCAGTCTAACAACCAGTGTGACAGGAATAATAGGACCAACGTATGCTAATGTTGACTAAACACAATGTATTGGTAAAACCCAAATGATGAAATTAGAAAACTCGTGGCCGCACACTTTCTATGGGTCAATAGCCAAAACAGTTGAAACCCAGGTAGTGTCTTAAGAGCACATAAGGGGTTAAAACACCAAAGTGTTTGACATCAATCTGGTTAATTCAAGCGTGATTGGCTTACAGGCTTTTTCGATTGAAATTGATAACAACCATATACCAATATAAAGAAGTGAAACTCCAGCTGCTGGAGCAGTATTGAATTTTCATTAAAAACAATTAGTAGGTCCTTTATTTAAGGCAAGTGACCGATTGCCCAAACAGTACAAAACAGCACAATACAGCACAATACAAACCAACATAAACACAAAATATGAATAAAGCTGGGGTCACCGCCTTGGAACGGTCAATGCAAAGCATTGGGGGTTTAAACCTGGTTATAGAGCGCTCAACCTCACACTTGGCCCAGCAATATTCATAATACATTTAAGTGTAAATAAAATTTAACGTCATAGCATTGTAACTCAAATTAAACAATAATAAAAGGGAATTAAAACGCATTCAATTTAATTACTATTTAATTACTCAATTGCATTGAAGATACAAGAGTAACAGAATTACAACTTTTTGACGAACGATCAAATAAAACTATTAACAATTGTCAACTACATTCCTTCTTTATAGAAAAGATTTGAGAATATAGAATCATAGAGTTAATATCTCAGATAGTCATCGCGCAAATACAGGAAGAAGCAGCAATCATGGGTGTAAAAATTCCCTGTTATGGCTCAAGTACCTACTGCTATATTAACTGACACAGGGGAATTCAGAATAGGAATAACCAAGTCGGTACTGAAGAATCAATTCAAGTGTGTGAGTGGCATATTGAACGCCAGATAGATTTATTAATAGATTAATATGCTGTCCTGTGTGTCATTCATTGTACCTTAGACGGAAAGATACATGACTATATTGACAACTTTTGGTCTTATATAAGACACAATCTGAATAAATACGATGTCTACGTTATGTTTTGCTGATACATAGGGTTAAGCATCAAAAGTGTGGAGAGGTCAGGTAGACAATCAAAAGTGTTGAAGGGTGTCGATATAACGGGTGATATGTCTGTACCACCACAGAATGGTATACTAGGTGTCACTGACGACAAACAACCGCTGGTTGGATGCGATAAGGTGACTGGATAGTTGGGTATCGGTAAGGGAACATTTGTATGAACGAAAACGGGAAATAATATGTTTCTCAGAATGCTATGGAAATACTGAAACAGAGGAAACGTGTATTACAAGACAGGACCGTTGGGAAACATAGGCAGGGAAGTCGGGTAAGGCTGTGCCATCGCTAGCAAGCTTGCCGACAACCACGGAAGCATTCTATGCAAATAAAAAACATGCTCACATACAGGCGTGTTTATGGAAACACACATAAGATGCAGGCCTCCAGATATGCATCCATGTGATTTACACCCATTTACCCATTACAGAAGCATCAAATGTTGCTTAAGCTCCACTCAATGTGCTTAAAATAATAAAATGTGGGTGTACAAGCGATAGTCAATGTTCAACACTTGGGTGCTCGTGTAAAAAGCGTGACTATCATGTACTATCTTTTCGCTTATCAAAATATTCCGGTTGACACTATACAATTTAACAATTTTCAGACAAAACATGTCCATGAGATACTTTGTTCATGAGAAGGAAAAGATGGAGAATAAGGGTAAATTGCGTTATGTAATTGTTAATTAGAAAGACAAACACGGGAACTGAACTAATAATTACCATTGAACATCACTCTATGCTATAAAACATCTCACAACATGAGCTAAACTAGTGTTCATTCCACGTTATACCATGATGTTTGAAAATGTGACCTTATCATGGCCTTGGTGAACAAATGTGGAATTATACGTTTTATGGTGTTTCAATTGATATATAATGTGCTTTATTACATTTATGACACAGGTGTATTTTTATAACACAAATAATACCTTTGACGAAGTTGCTGTTACTGTACACACATATAATACAATTTTTCTCCAATGGTCAGGATTAGGTCGATATGTTCTTGTTGTACTATACCCTGCATATGAATTAATAAAATTCCTTGAATCGAACACTTATTAAACACTTAATTGCTACTAAATTGTCTTATTTTTTCATATTCATTATTCTTAAGTTTGGGTATGATCTTGGTTTTAAGAGCAATTTTTTTAGCAGCCAAATCTTCAGTTTGTTTTTCAGTTTTTGTTTAAATAACACACGTTTGCATTTCTGTATTCATATTAAACATTTAAAATGTTTAACTATATCAAAATGACATTATAATACATAAAATAATGCACTTCTATTTGTTTCATCAAATCAGACCGAAAATGGCCGCCATCTTGGACGCCATCTTGAGTTTCTCGTAACCCACAGATATCAACCCGGCATCATTTGGATTCTTCATCACTAGCGTGTCCCCTAACAAAAATCACTCTAACATTTACTATACACCCCAATGTCGGATTTAGTTTTTCTGCTGGACTATTTGTACACCTTTTTACTTGGTTATGAGAAAAAAACGGGTACCTGAGATTTATTTGAAAGATCAACATCATCATGCGTGTGTTTATATTGTTTCTCAAATGGACATATAATTATGATAATTGAATAGCATACCTCGATAGGTGGATCGAGAGTCAGCTTTGTTACAGACCGCTGTCCTTGGAATTGTTGGCCTAAGATGTCCTGTGAAAGACGCGTGTTATATGCATTCCAAATGTATCCATCCAAGCTGTAGGAGAACCTGAATTAAAAGGAAAACTAATGATGCAGTATACAAAAGAACCAATATCTTAATATCAATTATATTGATGACGTTCTCTGAATTATTGATTGCTGTTATGATCTGACGACATCGCATAAGTGGTCATGCTCAATTACCACTTTCGAAAATTCTGCAAATTCTGTCAGAGAAAAGTATATAATTGTCGTAAGGCTGGATTTAATGTATGATATCATCAGGATCATACTTAATTTACTTTAGCGACATTAACCACTAGCGTGTTTGTAAAATTGTTAAATTGAATTCGTAATAATAATGACACATGTATACCTACTCTTTGGGGATGTGACACATATTTTCCTAAACATTCTTTTTACTTACATGCATATTAAAGGAGTACACATTTTTGAAAAAAGTAAACATGATTAACGTTTTGTTTTTACCGATAAGCAGCATGCTGCAGTAGTAGAAATGCAGTAGAAAATGTGAAGAAAACATGGACTTGTACAACACGATAACGCTTTTCAACCGAAACACAAATCATGTATGCCAGTTTTTGGGAGATTCTACAAATTCATGTTTTACAGTTAAATTTAAATGACACACTTTAAAATGGTTAATGCAATTAAGTACAAAGCAAACGACATGCATGTTTCTTACTCACATTTTACACAATAATGAATGCGCCATACCTCAGATATTCAAAGTACCATTCTAAGTCGGAACCGGCAAAGTCCAGGGCTGTTATTCGCCACACTCCGTCCAGAGAGATCTTCAGATATTCGTTGTTGTTCGAACCCGCCATCCATCCCACTGGAATATTTTAACAAAAGCCGTTAAATAGAAATATCATTATACTTGTATCGTTTCTACAAAGAAAACATCGATCTATTAATTTCCTTGCATTTGCTGATGGAAACTTTGGCCTTCAAGGTACGCAATGCAAACCAGAAATTGAGTGCATACCATAACGCAAAAAATATATGGCTTGAAATGCAAACGATACAATAATTTCCATTTTTCGACGATATGTCATATAAGGCATAAACATAAAGAGTTAAAGACTGTATCGTTTAAATGGATACAGCCTAACTCAAACCACTGAAAACCTTACCATATCTAAATAGAGAATGGTGAATAACTTAACCCATTTAAAAGTGTTTCACTCTCAAGCAACCATGTCTTACCGCTGATATTGAATTTTGCGGAGCTGGCTTTGTGTTTGTCATCAAAATGCGATGAGGCCGTAAACTGGTTATCACGTAAGTTTGATGTCAGTGGACCATTGCAAATGGTATGTTCACCTAATAAAAAAGCAAATCAGAAGAGAATGACATACGGTTGAACGTGTACTACTTGCGAATTCAACCAAGCGTAGACGGCAATTTAACGATTGCTCGACAATCGCAAAATGATACCCACGACATTTAAAAGAGATGGTACAGTTGTGGCAGAAATGAAATACCCGCACAAATAACAATCAACGCGTGGTACTTGTAATAAACCACGTAGGTGATCGAATTTAAGTAAAATCTTTTATAAATATAATGCATGCATTGATACGTGTAGCTTAAATAAAACATACTTTACTTTGTTCATATTCAACACGAGTATTACGATGTAGTCGCATGTCTTCAAAATAATTTGATTGTCTTCTCAAGCCTCTGTGAAAACGGACGATTAATATCCCAGTGATCGTGGTGTAAATCCAATTGATCATGGGGTAAATCCCAGTGATCGTGGAGTAAATCCCAGTGATTGTGGGTTAAATCCCAGTGATCGTGGGGTTAAATCCCATTGATTGTGGTGTAAATCCCAGTGATCGTGGTGTAAATCCCAGTGATCGTGGTGTAAATCCCAGTGATCGTGGGGTAAATACCAGTGATCGTGGTGTAAATTCCAGTGATCGTGGGGTAAATCCCAGTGATCGTGGGGTAAATACCAGTGATCGTGGGTAAAATTCCAGTGATCTTGGGGTAAATCCCAATGATCGTGGAGTAAAGTCCAGTGATCGTGGGGTAAATCCCATTGATTGTGGTGTAAATCTCAGTGATCGTGGTATAAATCCCAGTGATAGTGGTGTAAATCCCAGTGATATTGGGGTAAATCCCAGTGATCGTGGTGTAAATCCCAGTGATCGTGGGGGTAAATCCCAATGATCGTGAGGTAAATCCCAGTGATCGTGGTGTAAATGCCAGTGATCGTGGGTAAATTTGAAAGTCGGCTGAAGAAGTCGCCCAGTATCAATATCAGACTCTTAACCCATAATTTCGTTACCTTTACATTTGTGTGTTAAACCATGTGCTTAACAACATTTTGCTTTAAACCCGTACGTTTAGCAATATTTTACCACTTATTTTGGTAAATATTTTGATTCACGATGCAATCTCATTAATAACGATTGATAACATCTTTTAAGCAAAGAAAATTGTTCCACCGTCTCTTCACGGGAATGTTTATCGTTACAAAGTCGCGATTTAAAAATTACGTTTAAATGTTTACTGTTATAAAACGGATTCGTTTTGAGTTTTTAATATATATAAACAAATATATGGATTATATTGCATAACGCTATCATGAAAAAGCTGTATCCGCATTAACAAAAATCACACAAGGATTGAAGGTTTGAGTTATTTATGGTTCAGATTTTTCATAATTATTTACAAACGATAATTAAATAATGTTGTTTTTTATATTAATGTTTTTTATTTGTTACAATATGTTACAATTTGTTCAATGAATAATCTGTATACGCGGTTTTTTAGAGTATAAACAATGAAAAGAAAATGTATTAACTCCACCAAAACTTTCTGTTTATTGCTTAAACATACCTGCTTGAGCTGTTATCCCGTACAAAACGAATTTGCACGCAATAAATGTTATAGCATGAAGCGTCATTTCAAATCTGAACGAAGCGCATAATTTAAAACGAAATTTAAGTTCATTGAAATATGACGCACATATTCACGAAGGGTGAGACTTGTTACCGAATATTGGCTTACAAATGAGCCTAAATATAGAAGATTTAATACAAAGGCGGTTGTGTTCTGTTTACAAACTACAAATTGTTTGTTGATTAAATGTTACAATCAGAGGTTGAAATAGAGAACCAACTTAATTAAGACATGATACTTCATCATATGTCACATGTTATATTTTTGCTCCCTACATTATATTGGTTGCATTGGGCGGCTGTTTAGTTGTTGATTATATATGAGTTATATTTGGTGTAAGTTGTAGGCAGAGGAAAAGTTTGTTGTGCGAGTATGTTATAATGTCGTACACACTACTGAATACAATAGCAAATATGACAAACGGTAACATTGTTGAATGTTCAATTGATGTGTATATTGTTCTTCTAATTAACTAATTTAACTGTGCAAATTATTTACAGATCCAATTCAAACACCAGGACTGTGTATAAAAGAAACAGAAAGAGCATATTTAAAACTGATGGCTCTTTACCATCATTTTCATTCACGCATCCATGATTGAAATAAAGAAAAAAAACATAACAACTTCGTGCACTAAACAAAGACGTTAGTATTTTTACTTTCAACCAACAATTAAATCACTAGATTCATGTTACATGAAATAACCAACTCCATTTGTGGTATAGTATATTTGTATTTCTCAATTCATCGATATTAACGCACATAAACATAATAATAATAAACGCACGTTCGCACTGATTATTTAAAGAACAATTTAAGACTGTATTCACAGAAACGTCTTAAAAGAAACACTTTCTTTTACATCGTCGTTGAAACAAAGTTATATTATAGTTCGTTGTCACAATGACATAACCGGTGAGAGAACTTGGAAAGTCAATATTGTCATAAATTACGAATCCAATTACACTTCTGCATATCGTACCTCACGTGAAACTGGAAAGCAAATAATATATTTTGTACAGTTTTTTCCACTCGTACTTAAAAGCTTTTTGAAGTCATATAAAATAGTTAACGTTGCGCTTCGATCTGTAGACGCCGTTTAAGGATTCCAAAGGATACACCAAAGTCCATTTGAGCAGAATCCGGAGATTTCGGAATCAATTTGGCATGGTCAATAGAGATACTTTTCTTTTTCTTAAAAAACTGGAGGGGATGTGTGGCTACAGGCACTAGCCTCATTCAACACCGTTGACTTACAAACATCTGGAAACAGTTTCTGAACGTCATTTCGAAAAAAACTTTTTATAGGTATAAACTTTCTATTTACTCAAAGCTCTTTGTTTAGAAACACCTATAATGGCCGTGAAGCATAGAGCAAAAAGAGTCCCACTTAACGACCAAAAGTTTGTCGTTAACTGTTTCGCTTTTTTCTCATGTAGCAAACTTTGCGTCGCCCGCACGACCCTATTAAAGATAAAATTGCCTCATCAAAAGGAACAAAGTTCTTCCATTTCCACCTACTAACTTAATGTATAACAGTCATGATCTTGACCTCATCTTTGTAATTTGCGCCATGTTAGACTGGTAATTTTTTATTTTTTTACCAGGTTGTTATTCCCATATTTTAGTGATAATAGTATATACAGTTCCTTTAGAGATGCCTAAAATAGACGACATCTCACGTTGGATCGGTGGTTTAACTTTGGCGATCATACGATTGATGTGGTCACAATTCGACTAGCCCTATTTGACGATATCAAAAGTTTGGCATTTGGAGGCCGTTATTGATATTTTGGCGTTGATATCCAGTAACACGAATGTTCTTGTTGGAGCTCAAGGAAACCAAATACTAGTATCCGATTGCTTTCAAATCCTTTGAATACTACTACACGTGTGTTTAGTCTTTAAAAGTCCAACTACTACCCCTTCAACTTAATAACTTATTTTTCGTCTCACCATGCTTTTAATGAAGAAAAGCAATGTTGACATATCAAGCTGATGATTTCACATAGAGCGATAGCAATGTGCACAAGTTTTTATGCGGTACTGTCTAAGCGTGTATACAGATTATGTTCAATTATAATAAGGGTGCTTCTCGTATAGCGTATCGAAGTGATCGTTTCGTTCGATTTGATAAATCAAAATGTTATAAAAAAATAAGTCTGCATAATATTAATCATAACAATATTATATCATTTTACGAAATTAGTAATTCCAAGTAAACTATCTATTGATAAAAGGCATTGCTCAGGTCACGAGCATAAAATACTACTTACATGAGTGCGGTATTTTTTTTTATTTGATAAATATTTGTTACCAGGCGTTCGATTAATTTGTTTAATCACGATCAAACTTTCCAATAAAACGCATATTCAACATAATAAAACGAAGGGATACATTATCAAAGTAAGCTTTTTTGGTTTATTGCCTGATTCCTATCTTAATGTCTATTAATTATTCCAAAGTTAGTAAATGATGGTCCATTAAATTTACTTGACATCTTGGTTAGTAAGGTCGTGTTAAATTATTAACGGAATTTTGAAATCGGAGTGTGGGGTATTTCTTTTGTGACATGTATGTAGTTGCGGTTTGCTCGCTAATTTGCTCAGTGCGGTTTTAAGTCATACCCATTGAGTAACACTGAATCTGTTTCAAATGTCTACAATTATTATATAATAAAACAAATTCACGCTAGATTCAGCACTGCGCGTAACCGTCAATTATTTTCACTGAACTGCGTTTAACAGACCGCAAAGATTTCATTTTCCGATTAGACGAAAAATACACTCAATGATTGAGATGTGCGACATCCCTTTTTAAACATACGATTTTATGTTGAATATTCTTTCCATACAGCCATAACATGGTTAATTATGCGTACATATTTACTGCATACACTATACAAAATATTTCAAGCCATTTTGAAACAGGATATATGGTTATCCATAATTGTAGCTAAGAGGTTGCCTTTTAATGTTTATATTCTTACATGTGAAATGAACAAAACATGCTTATTTATAAAACGGATAGATTTAGCTGGTTACACATAAACTGTAAAGTTTTTTTAGGATATTGTAATGAAAATTAAAATAATAACAATATAATTTACTACTACTAAGTTTATTTGTACACTTATATGTTTGTACATAAATTAAGAAACTCTTTACTAAATGTTATATTGTAGATAATGTATACCACAGAATCATTAACCATGAATGAGATCCGCATAATAAACTCACATATAATTGATCCTCGCTGTTGGCACATGAAGATTTAAGGGGCCTTTTCACAGATTTTGGCAGATATTGAAAGTTTGTCATTAGATGCTTTATATTGATAAATGTAAACATTGGATCTAAAAAGCTCCAGTAAAAACAAGAATAAATTAAAGAACGAAAAAAGAAACCCTTAAGTGCGCTCTAACCACTGACCCTTGGAGTAAAAGTCTAACGCTTAGACCACTCGGCCATACGTGCTCATTCAATGAGAGATGCATTTTATACTGTATACATGTATAAGCAATCCCAATAGTGTTATAAAATATAACGACAACAACAGAACGCTCCAAATTATTCAATCGATCGTTTCGCGTTGCAACGCTTTATAATTTTCAGGTTTTAAAATCGTCAAGAAATGCATATATTGAATATTTAAGAGCATGGTGAATGATCAGTATTACTGTTTCCTCGCAAATATTATAACTACAACGAAAATGTACGAATCTGAAACGTTTGTTTTTAATTTTGACAAATTACAAAACAGTGAAAAGTTCCATCTAATGCATGTAAGTAAAGTGTCGTCCCAGAACTGTCTGTGCAGTTCACATAGGCTTATCAGGGATGCTTTTAGCTTTTGAAGTTTCCGTTTAAGAGAAGTTTCTTATGAACAACACTAATGTTTAAATGTGCGTTTTATAAAAGAAAATGGACTGGTAATAATATACTTTTTAGTAAGGGGTAAAACATAGTTTGCATAATAATTGCTTTATAAATGTATGGAAATGATGTTTGGAAATGAAAAAATGAACATAACCCTCTATTTAACCGTAAACTATATTTTTCGGATTTATGAACTATTTAAACCGCCATGCAAAACTCTCTTGTAACATACATGTATGCTTGCGCATATTCATGCCATAAATTTTGATACCTTCCAGTCATCAGATGCTATCAGCATACCTTATTTCGTCCTATGGTATTGAAACAAAGTAGTAATGATAAGAATAATCTCCTGCCGATGCTGGAGATTCTTATGGTTAATATTTGATACCGGCTGACTTTAAGTATTACATTATTTATCATTTTAATATGATGGAAATTTAGCTGTAACTTCCTTAAGCGCGTGTTATTATTATGACGCCATCGGCCGCTTTGTACTCGTGTTGATAAAATACCAGAATGCATGGGTTAATTCTCATGGTGGTGTGTAGGTTATAATGAATTTCAACTATGCTGTCGCTTAACGAATTAAATGTAAACAAGATGGTCGTGATGGCCATAAAGTGCTAACCTGAGTTCAAGAAAACCAATAGTTCAAGGTTTCACCAAATGTTCCAATTTTGGACCCTTCCTGGCCCTATTTGAACATAATAAAACATTCAGAGGTTAAATCAAGAATGAGTTATAAATATCGTCTCTAGTTTTCTTTTTTTGTTTGACTTAGTTTTTTTATTCACCTGAACCAGTTTCACAATTTCCCCATATATTGTCGAGATATGCATTATTACAAAGTTATCGTCTATATAAGTGGCCTCTATAGAGTGATTACAAGGTTTTCTAAGATTGAACCTGGTGACCAAGGTTTTAACGCTTGTTACCCGGATTCAAACTCCGTTAAGATATTGTCAATATAAACACTCCAACAATGTTCAATCAAGATTGAGTCATTAATGTGGCGTCTGTTGATTACCCGGTTTTTATATTTGACCAGCAGACCTAGTTCTCGGATGAACCTGATCCCTATTTAAAAAATTCATTCCCAATATTGCAAAGATAAACATTCTGACAAACTTTCATCAAGATGTAGTCATAAATGTTGCCCCTTTGTGTGATAACAATGTTTAGTTGATTTGATCTGGAGACATAGTATTGGGAAGCATGTGATCCAGATTCAAACAGAATAGAAAATGTAAAGTCATTTACATAAGAATCGAACAGGTAACCTATTTTTGGACGCACACGACCTCGATAACCCTGATTTTAACTCATCCTAGATAATTTCAAGATGAGACATTCTGACAACGTTCCATAAAGATTCTAAAATAAATGTGGTCTCTAGACTAGCAACAGTTTTTCCCCCCGAGATTCGACCTGGCAACATAGTATTTGTAAAGATAAACATTCTGACCATTAATCAATCTTTGATTAATAGCTCACCTTGAGCACTTTGTTATCAGGTGAGGTAAACAAAAACTGTTAATGATTAAATAAATTGAATCAACATTTTGTAAACAGCACAATATATTTTTTAATCTATACACTGCTTTATTTGTTCACAAGTGAACATCAAAGCTATATATAATCTGACGTTTTGCAATATTTTGTGGCTTTTTCTGAATTGACATGGCGATGATATGAATTTATTACCATATGGCACTATAAGATGCAAGTTTATATCAGGCCCACTGTAAAAAGAATCGTGACATAAGTTCACAATTGTACAAGTTCACTTGACTTTTTCTGAAATAAATTAAAGCAGGACTTAGACGCGTCCCACCTGATAACATAATCATGCATTTTTTAAAATTCACAGATGTACATGGATTTCGTACGACATGAACAGGTCAGTTTCTACACATGACATGAATGGAGAAAACAAATAACACTTTCATCACAATTTTTACTATCTTCGACTGAATAAGAACAAAGACATCCAGCTTAATAACAAAGTTTACAACAGTATAGGTATGCGGAAACAATACCACCAAACACAGTAGATATAAATAAACTTTTTGAAAGATATAATAGATTCCTATGAAAAATATTGTTGTAATAAAAATGAAGTAACTCAAATTGTTACAACAGAAACGTTAATTTATACAGTTCATTTACACAAACTGCTATATGTAATCACAATAAATTTATTTGACAGTAGT
Source organism: Dreissena polymorpha (assembly GCF_020536995.1). NCBI lineage: Eukaryota > Metazoa > Mollusca > Bivalvia > Myida > Dreissenidae > Dreissena > Dreissena polymorpha. The sequence goes on along the minus strand of NW_026273338.1, from coordinate 166,436 downwards.
TTTATTAATAAAAGAAGATTACTCTATGTAGGAATGTAACACATCAAAACAGGTTTGTATAAATAGATATAAATACAAAATATCAGAATATTTACCCTTTACTGGCCATCTTTGACTTTACAGTTTTTGACTCATTATCAACAGCGCAATACAGTTGAACAATACCTCACCATTGCAAAAACAAGGCATGATCGTGTAACAAAAAAAGGCCAGTGAAGACAACTCAACAACATCAAGAGCACATTGTAACAATAATAATCAATTATCATAGAAATTATTTACAGAAGAGAGCAAAGTCTCATTTGTGTTTCACACAAATGTCAAACAAATGAAGTCATCTTCAATTCCTGGATTTTCTCACTCCTACTTCTCCCACAAACCATTTCAATTGTTTCTAATGCTAAGATCAAATTTAGCCACATCCTTCTTTTAAATGAGTCAAGTCTTGTCCCACCATTGAATATCTTTTTTAAATCTGATTATTCCATTACCAAGACTGAACAACATATCTAAAATCGTGTATTGAATTGGTGATTACCATTTCAAACACCTAAACTGACCAAATTTACAAGCCTTAACTCGTTGGGTTGCTAAAGAGATAGTCTTCATAAAACTAACTTTTAATGTGAAACCCACTACACACAGTATTTCTTTTCATTTTAAGATATTCTGGACCCAACTGATAAAAACATGACGTTTAAAATGCTGATAAAAAATCACATGGATCTAGAAGTCATTATATATACAAATAACTTGTTTGTTTAAACATCAAACTTTAAAAAAAAATTAATATAAGTTATAACAGAAAACTTAACAACAATCAACAGAAGCTCTGCTGTCAGAAAGAACTTTTCAAATTGGAATATAACTGGCAATCAAAACCTCCATCGGCATCGTTGTCATACAATTACATGTAACAACAAAATGCAAAAATGCTGCTTTCTCAAACATGACCATAATGACATACAATCCCTGACGAAAACTGTTGGCAATCATTTTATTCATTCAACCCATGCTAGTAACACCTCTTTAAAAGAGCCTTCAAGGATTAATTCAAACAGACCCACATTCCGCCTTAGTAAACCTTGGAGTCTTCAGTGCAACAATAAAAAAGACACAATAATGGCACATATAGATTAGACACAATAATGGCACATATAGATTCAAAACAATGACAAGGCGTAAGTGCCTCTAGATAGTCACAATCCTTAAGAAGATTGTCTTAACTTTACAAGGCGTAAGTCCACTGAGATAGTCACAATCCTTAAGAAGATTGTCTTCACTTAACAAGGCGTAAGTACATTGAGACAGTCTCAATCTTTTAGATGATTGCACTTACTACATCCCATATGCACCTAGTGGTATTGTTGTTGTTTCAAAGTCACATTAGGACTTAAAAGATTGTGTTTGAGGCTGGTTAAAATACAGTTCTTTTATGTGCTTGTTTTCTGGATTGTTAAGTACAGACTGCACCAAGAATGCAGTCTCTCTTCGGAGTTTTCTTAGCTCTTCTTGAAGCAGGCGACTTTTTCTGAGAAGCTCAGCTGTTTTAATTGTTGTTTTCATTAAACCAGACTGCTGTAAGGCCATTGCAGTTTGGTTATAGCGATATTTTTTCATGTCAGGCACTGTATTATCCCAAGGTGTACTCCTTGAACCGCTTTTGGCTGTCACTTCTGAACTGCATACCTGCGTTCTGTTTGTGTGAGTGCTGGCAGAATCAATTCCCAATTGCTTTACTGGAAAGCTGGATTCTTCATTGCACAATGGCAGCGAACTGAGTAACAGTGTTTGGTTACCGAGTGAAGGCATTGAAAATGTCTGTGTAACTGCTCTCTGCAGTATGCTTGAACCAGGTAAAACAGATGCTTGTCCATGCAATAAATTCAAAGGCTCTCTTTCCTGATCGCTGGAGGTGTCACTTAACACTGGTGCATGTTCGTACTGGACATACGCACTACTATGCTTAAACTGTTTTTCGCTTTTTCGTTCAGTACAATACTCACTGAGCCCATGTTTTCTAGATATGAGATTGCGAGCCTTGGCTATGTACCTGCTGATATTTATGTTGGATTCACATCCAAGACCCTCATTGACTGCTGCGTTATAGCAATTAGTGTTAACTGAGCCTGCAAGCTGGATGTCCTTCTTTACAGTAACTTCAGGAAAAGGTGACCGGGAATAGAGTGGTGAGTGGGGCACACTTGATGACTGAAAGTAAAAACAAAACATTGTTATAGTTCTACACAACTCTGCAAACATAAGGAACTGTTAAGGAGAAAGATTTGCTGCTTTAAAATAAATGGATATAAATAAACAAACATACATATAAGACAAGTATGCAGGAAACAGTTCAGCAAAATATGTTTAATAAGCTTCAAATAAAAGTCAACCAGCAGTTTCTTAACATGAAAGTAGGGCAAAGTTTGGCTTTTTTGTACCTTCATGAGCATAAATTAAATGCTAATTGTATCGTACACAGAGTTAATCACACAGTGGATTCTTCCTTAATGATAAGATTACTTCAAATTTAATGAGCAGAAGAAGCATGAAAAGAAACTAGAGCTTTGTCACAGTTGTGACGAATACCCCCACATGCCGCATTGACACATAATATTTTGCATGTCGTCTTCACAAAAAACAGCGGACACCATGCTCAATTTTTAAAACACACTTAGTGACCCCTTGACCTAGTTTTTGACCCAGAAAGGCCCATGTTCTAACTTGGCCTTAAGATCATCTCCATAAAACTTCTGACCAAGTTTGGTGAAGATCGGATGTAAACTACTTGAATTAGAGAGCGGACACCATGCTGAATTTTAAAAAACGCACTAAGTGACCCTATGACCTAGTTTAAGGCCCAGAATGGCCCATGTTAAAATTTGTCCTAGAGATCATTTAGATAAAACTTGTGACCAAGTTTGGTGAGGATTGGATGAAAACTACTTGAATTAAAAAGCGGACAACATAGTGAGGTTTAAAACGCACTAAGATTACCTGAGACCTAGTTTTTGACCCGGCATGACCCATATTCAAACTTTACCTATCATTAGCAAGATACAACTTCTGACCAATTTTGGTGAAGATTGGATAAAAACTACTTGAATTAGAGACCGGAAAACATGGTGAGGTTTAAAACACAATCAGTGACCCCGTGACCTAGTTTTTGACCTGGCATGGCCCATGTTCGAACTTGACCTACACATCATCTACTTACAACTTCTGACCAAGTGTGGTGAAGACCGGATTTAAACTACTTGAAATAGAGAGCGGACACCATGGTCAATGTGTAAAATGTACTAATTGACCCTGTGACCTAGTTTTTGATCTGGCATGGCCCATGTTCAAACTTGGCCTTCAGATCATATAGATAAAACTTCTGACCAAGTTTGGTGAAAATCGGATGAAAACTACTTGAATAAGAGAGAGGACACCATGCTGAATGTTAAAAAACGCACTAAGTGACCCTGTGACCTAGTTTTTGACCCAGTAAGATCCATGTTCGAACTTAGCCTTAAGATCATCTAGATACAACTTCTGACCAAGTTTGGTGAAGATTGGATGAAAACTACTTGAATTAGAGAGCGGACAACATGCTGAATGTTTAAAACGCACCAAGTGACCCCGTGACCTAGTTTTTACCCGGAAAGGCCCATGTTCAATTTGGCCTAGACATCATGTAGATACAACTTCTGACCAAGTTTGGTGAAGATCGGATGAAAACTACTTGAATTAGAGAGCGGACAACATGCCGAATGTTTAAAACGCACAAAGTGACCCAGTGACCTAGTTTTTGACCCGGCAAGGCCCATGTTCGAACTTGGCCTAGACATCATCTAGATACAACTTCTGACCAAGTTTGATATAGATTGGATGAAAACTACTTGAATTAGAGAGCGGACAACATGCTGAATGTTTAAAACGCACTAAGTGACCCCGTGACCTAGTTTTTGACCCAGCAAGGCCCATGTTCGAACTTGGCCTAGACATCATCTAGATACAACTTCTGACCAAGTTTGGTGAAGATCGGATGAAAACTACTTGAATTAGAGAGCGGACACTTAATACGGACCGACAAAGAGACAGACAAGCTCACTCCTATATGCCCCCCTAAACTTTGTTTGTTGGGATATAATGTAGAAATACTTTTAATTATTTTATTGTGTTCAAATAAAACAACATTAATATCTAAAAATATACACTGAATGACTTCATGCAATCTGAGGGCTGACAAACTCACTGTTGAGAATTAAGCCTTATAGCACACGGCTAAAACACGGTATTGGTGCTGAGAGTTACATATATATAGTTTCACTCACTTAAAAAAATTGAAATGTTTGATAGAACATTTCAATGAAGCTCATTATATACCCTCGGGTGTCCCCTAGTCAGATCAAGTTCGATTTAGCTTTAACATGTAGCATACTGCTGCTGAAGAGCCAATGGGACCAATAATACACCGGCACAAATAGAACAATAAGAACAAAAATAGAACAATAAGAACTTCCATATTCATAAAAGACTAATGACAAAATGCTCTGCAAGACATAATACATGTAAGAAGGTTACAAAATAGAGTTTGTAAGTCTAATGGTTGAGTGGACTTATATTTCAGCATTTCATTATAGTTTTGTTCACCAAATGTTAAATATCAAGAAAAGAACATCACACAAGTTTTGTATATGATACACTACTGTGCTACATCATTCAGACATACATATGCACAGAATTGTCAAGTTCTTATTGTATGCAAGTTTGTCAGTTAAATTGTTTACTTAAGATCATATGGCTAGAATGGTATCCTTATATATGTCCCCATGATTCCATGATGAACATATTGTTTAGCAAGCAAGCTTAATTGTTACTTAGCTACAAGTCTTGTTCAAATTGTTTTGCAACTTCCCTTGTCTCACATACAGGAGTGAGATATATTTTGGCAGTTAATATTTAAACAAAATAATCAAAATGAACATGTCTCACTTACAAGAAAAACATTTTGTACAGCCTATGAAACTTCTCTGAAATTGTTTTACATCTGACAGAATGCAGTGAAAACATGTCAAGAAATAATAGCACTCCCTTAAATGTGTGATATGAATGATATGGCTTATTTAAACAAGACATTTGCAATTATTTAGCACATAAAACACTAAACAATAAAATTATAAAAAAACAAGATATGTGTTTGTCAGAAACACTATGTCCCCTTTTGCGCCTCTTTGAAGCTATATATTTGACCTTTGACCTTGAAGGATGACCTTGACCTTTCACCACTCAAAATGTGCAGCTCCATGAGATACACATGCATGCCAAATATCAAGTTGCTATCTTCAATATTGTAAAAGTAATAGCAAATGTTAAAGTTGGGGCAAACAAACAAACACACAAACAAACAAACAAACCAACAGACAGGGCAAAAACAAAATGTCCCCCACTATAGTGGTGGGGGACATAAAAAGTCACAAAATGCTGTTATCCACATAAAAGAATTAAAACTTCTTGAAATTGAAGTTAGTCTTTGTCAATTACAAGCAGATGTCCATTTTTTATTTGTAAACATATTTATTTTTCCTATTACATAACAGCATGTTTTACTTTTACCTGCATTGTTTTCTTAAATAGTTAAATATATTTAGTAAAAATATAACATGAACACTCATCACTTTATTAATAACATTATAGTTTTAGTTAATTTTGTTAAAACCATTCCATATTTGTTAAAATTGAAGTTGAACTCTTAAACAGTCATTTTCAAAAGTATCCACACTTACTTGTATGATCCAACTCAAAAGAAAATATTCTTCTGACGTTACAATCCTTTCAAAATTAATTAAAACTGGACATAAGAGTCTTGTAGAACAAATCTTTCTCAGAATAGACCCAATCCGATCAAAGTAATGTCACAATAACACTACTATCTGTACAATATTGGACATGATATGCTAACGTTATCAGAGTTATGGTAAGGCAGCTTGAGACATGTCTTATATAGAGATGCGACAGTGGAACAAATACTGATAGCTGGATACTCCACCAGTTGGCATTATGTGTGAAAGTCATTGCAACAAATGAGACATGCAGGAATACAGCTTTTAATTGAGAAAGGATCTCTTTTGAATAGATCTAAAAAAAATTGTAGTAATTTTTAAACTACTGCACTGATATGAACTATAACACTCATGGAGTTTTTTGTATGCCCCCCTTCGAAGAAGAGGGGGTATATTGCTTTGCTCATGTCGGTCTGTCTGTCGGTCCGTCCACCAGGTGGTTGTCAGACGATAACTCAAGAACGCTTGGGCCTAGGATCATGAAACTTCATAGGTACATTGATCATGACTCGCAGATTACCCCTTTTGATTTTGAGGTCACAAAGTCAAAGGTCAAGGTCACAGTGACCCAAAATAGTAAAATGGTTTCCGGATGATAACTCAAGAACGCTTAGGCCAAGGATCATGAAACTTGATAGCTAGATTGATCATGACTCGCAGATTACCCCTATTGATTTTCAGGTCACTAGGTCAAAGGTCAAGGTCATAGTGACTCGAAATAGTAAAATGGTTTCCGGATGATAACTCAAGAACGCTTAGGCCTAGGATCATGAAACTTGATAGGTAGATTGATCAGGACTCGCAGATGACTCCTATTGATTTTGAGGTCACTAGGTCAAAGGTCAAGGTCACAGTGACCCGAAATAGTAAAATGGTTTCCGGATGATAACTCAAGAACGCTTAGGCCTAGGATCATGAAACTTGATAGGTAGATTGATCATGACTCGCAGATGACCCCTATTGATTTTGAGGTCACTAGGTCAAAGGTCAAGGTCACGATGACCCGAAATAGTAAAATGGTTTCCGGATGATAACTGAAAAACGCTTATTCCTAGGATCATGAAACTTGATAGATAGAATGATCATGACTCGCAGATGACCCCTATTGATTTTCAGGTCACTAGGTCAAAGGTCAAGGTCACGGTGATCCGAAATAGTAAAATGGTGTCCGGATGATAACTCAAGAATGCTTATGGCTAGGATCATGAAACTTCATAGGTACATTGATCATGACTGGCAGATGACCCCTATTGATTTTCAGGTCACTAGGTCAAAGGTCAAGGTCACAGTGACAAAAAACATATTCACACGATGGCTCTCACTACAACGGAGAGCCCATATAGGGGGCATGCATGTTTTACAAACAGCCCTTGTTTAAATTACACATACTCAATAATGATATAATTATTCTGTTACAATTAAGACAATATTGATCCTCAGGTTGTTTGTTGATGACTATGATACTTTACATAATCTTGGTCTCGTGCAATTGTCTGCCAATTGAAATAGGAAAAGAAATTTCCGGTCACTCCAGTATGTTTCAGCTCCATGTATTCGCCAAATATACAATCACTATCAACCTGGCAACGTAGTATTTGTCAAGATACACATTCTGACCAAGATTTATCGATATTTGATTTAAAATGTGTCCTTTCGAGTGATAATTAGCTTAATGTTGATGACGGACACCTCACAACACTGGAGGTAGGGTGCTCAAAATAGCTCACCTTGAGCACATTATTATCAGGTGAGGTAAATAAAAATGATAAGGATTTATTAGTTGACTTAACAGAAAGCACTAAACAGAAAGCACTAAACAATTTTCAGCACATTAAAGGAGCCACAGCCAAAACAACACGCTTGGTGCCTTTTCATTTGGAAACACAAACTAATATAAAGACATGTCTATTGCAATAGGTTAAATTACCCGGTATACATCAGCGTGAGGTCACTGAGGATACTTCAATATGTAAGACCAACTATTTAAAACTCTTAACAAAATAGGGTGGGCTGGAAAAAATGCAAAAAAATACGGACAAATATTCAAATACAGTTTTCTCAAGCCAAAATAATACAGCAAAAATAACAGACAATGAATTGTTGAACTTTGTCCGTAGATATGACAATAGGACTAAATCAACTTATTGCATAACATAAAAACAAAGTCTTGAAACAATTTCATTTAAACAGAAAACTCAAGACACAGCTTGGCATTTCATATCCTATGTATAACTTACTTACAGGAACACATTCGAATAAGTGTTATAAACATATTGGTATTTGTATCGTCTATTTTCCATTCAAGAAAACTGGTGATCCTTCTTGCTTTTATTATCCTACCAAGCTCTTTTGAAAAACAATTTTGTTTCGTAATAATTAGTTTAAGATACATAACGCTAAAAGCACAACCATAAATGGGCAAAGAAGGTATAAACTTTTAGCATGACCATAAACAGGAAACACAGAAATAGCATCATGACGTGCAAGCAGTCATGACTCATGACATTTTAATCAGTATAAACATACAGTGGGACATTAATCTCTAATGATCCTGTGTTTACAGAGTCATATAAACCTCCTTTAATTTGGGGCTGAAACCCAGTACATGGATCACTCTAAGCACAAAACAAATCTTTCAATCAAACAACTGCGTAGGAGAGTGTTTGCACATTATTTTTCAGTTGCATGACAAAATGTTTTAAATACTGATTCACGATTGCGTAATCTAATGGATTTGAGTGATTTACATGTTGTTTTCTGCCAGGGTGTTTACTTAGGATTGCATTAATTTGGTTATTCAGTTCAATTGTGGAATCAATAACATATTTGTGAATGAACGAATGATGCACTGACATGTAATTGAAAAGGTGGGAAAATTGGGTTAATAGAATGAGCATTAATATCAATTGTGTTAATTATTAAAGCTAAATAGTAGCAAGCAGGGTGTTGTATTGGTACTATTTTAACCCTTTCCCCCTCAAAAGTGAAAATGGCTATGTGCAAACAGAAAAAAAAACTGAAAAGGCTGCAAGTAACTCTCAGTCTGTTCTTATCTTATGCTATTTGCTGCTCATCAGTATCTAAGGGTTTAAAATGAAGCCTTTAAAACTTGAATCTAGTAATAAAGGTCTTTAATTAAATCTAACTTTCAAAGGGACTACAAATGCATCAAAATAAGTATCTTAAAGGTAAAGGTATAAACATACAATTTTTTAACCTGTTGGGAATGTATGGTTTAAAGCATGGTATATCCAAAATTCAGGTCCCCGTTGAGGTAAAAGTGGTGACATGGATAATTGCGGAAAACAACTGATAATTGAAAAGCAACAGCTATGTAAACACCCAAGTGATGTAAAACCAGTTTAAATTAGTTGAAAGTATTTGTAAATCAAGAGATGTGTTTGTCAGAAACACAATGCCCCCTATTGTGCCGCTTTGAAGACATATATTTGACATTTGACCTTGAAGGATGACCTTGACCTTTCACCACTCAAAATGTGCAGCTCCATGAGATACGCATGCATGCCAAATATCGAGTTAATATCTTCAATATTGCAAAATTTGACCTTTGATCTTGAAGGATGACCTTGACCTTTCACCACTCAAAATGCGCAGCTCCATGAGATACGCATGCATTCCAAATATCGAGTTGATATCTTCAATATTGCAAAATTTGACATTGACCTTTGAGGATGACCTTGACCTTTCACCACTAAAAATGTGCAGCTCTATGAGATATGCATGCATGCCAAATATTGAGCTGCTATCTTCAATATTGCAAATTTTGACCTTTGACCTTGAAGGATGACCTTGACCTTTCACCACTCAAAGTGTGCAGCTCCATGAGATACGCATGCATGCCAAATATCGAGTTGCTATGTTCAATAATGCAAACTTTTACATTTGACCTTGACCTTGAAGGATGAACTTGACCTTTCAGCACTCAAAATGTGCAGCTCCATGACATACACATGCATGCCAAATATCAAGTTGCTATCTTTAATATTGCAAAAGTTATGACCAATGTTAAAGTTTTCGGACGGACGGACAGACGCCATATACATGTATTTGACCTTTGACCTTGAAGGACGACCTTGACCTTTCACCACTTAAAATGTGTACAGTTCCTGTACAGTCCCCTTATGGTTGTTAGCGAGTGTTCTAAGTCTAAAAGCAATAGCTATGATACTTAAGGAGTAAAATGGACCAAAACACAAAAATTAACAAAATTTTCAATTTTCTAAGTATAAAAGGGGACAAAATTCTGTCAAAATGCCAGTCAGAGTAACATAACTTTGCATGCACAGTCCCCTTATAATAGTTAGTTAGTGTTGCAATTATAAAAGCAACAGCTTTGATACTTTAGGAATAAAGTGGATCTTAACACAAATTTTAACCAATTTTTTAATTCTCTAAGTATTAAAAGGGGCATAACTCTTAAAAATAATGCTGACAGAGTTATGCAACTTGACATACAAAATTGTCTTGTTGCCATAAAGAAGTATTCCAAGTTTGAGTTAATTATCTTTGATAGTGTTCAAGTTATTTGACTTTATAAAAACTTTAACCAACTGCGACGCCGATGCCGGGCGAGTAGTATAGCTTTCATTTTTCTTCGCAAAGTCGAGCTAAAAAAGGTGTCAAGCATGGGTGTTATTTATAAATTATGTCGAGTTAAAAATAATATCTCAAATGTGTTTTGCTATTGAATGGTATTTAAGCAACAATAGTTACAGTGGTTTAGTTTTATAAAGTCAGTTGTTTAGTATAATTACAGATTAAAATATTTGTATCTACAATGTATTGCCTTTGCTGTGAATGTTTAAACATAGACCATGATTCCATGAATCAATCCACTGAATTTATCTTGAATTCTTCTTTAGATTTTCCAAGAATCATGATCTAAAGCCATTCTAAACAGGTGAGCAAGAATTTACAATATTGAGTGAACAATTAATTGTGCCCTTGTGAGATTATGTAAGTCTATGTGCAATTAGAATGACAAGCATGGGACACATAATAAAAATTCTTCTGGGACTTGGTTCTAAAAGGCTTTCTATTTTTATCGCCTTTCAAGCTGTAAAACTCAACTCTCCTAATTTGCTACTGGAAAGCAAATTTGATCTGAATTTTCAAGAGATGCAAAAACTAAATTTTGAGAGATTTTTAAAAACTAGTTGACATTCTACTGTTATTAATTGAAATTAAAAGCATTAACACTTAATTGTTTAAGTATTGCTTCTTCATTCATATTTCCCTCTCAATCCGGACATGTTTAACCGATTAAACTTGCATATCTAAGGGTGAATATTCAAAGAAAAATTATCTAACAAGGGACAAAATTGTCACAAAACCAGGTTTTCATTGTGAAAAAAAAATCTGATAAAGGGAGAAAACTCAAACTGAACTTTTGAAATGACCAAAAAAAATTAACCCCCTTTGTAATTTTTTTTTTTAAATCTATTTTTAGTCGTGGCGACCTTGACATTGGAGATATTGACGTGATTCTTTCGTGGGACACACCGTCCCATGATGGTGAACAAATGTGCCAAATGATTTTAAAATCTCACAATGAATGACATAGTTATGGCCAGGACAAGCTCATTTATGGCCATTTTTGACCTTTGAACTCAAAGTGTGACCTTGACCTTGGAGATATCGAAGTAATTATTTCGCGCGACACACCGTCCAATGATGGTGAACAAATGTGCCAAATGATTTTAAAATCTGACGATGAACGACATAGTTATGGCTTGGACAAGCTCATTTATGGCCATTTTTGACCTTTGAACTCAAAGTGTCACCTTGACCTTGGAGATATCGACGTAATTATTTCGCGCGACACACCGTCCAATGATGGTGAACAAATGTGCCAAATGATTTTAAAATCTGACAATGAACGACATAGTTATGGCCCGGACAAGCTTATTCCGCCAGCCCGCCAGCCAGCCAGCCAGCCCGCCAGCCAGCCCGCCCGCATTCGCCAATCTAATAACCAGTTTTTTCCTTCGGAAAACCTGGTTAAAAACCAAAAACAATAATTGCAGATATTCTAGCAGTCAAATTCTTTTCACTAAAATTTCTTTTCCATATGATACTCATGATGCTAGAAGCAAATGCCCTTCTTTAATTAGAATCAGTGGGAGGCATAGGAATAATTACATGACGATTCCCAACAACGGCTTGTATTCGAATAAGCCATTTCCAATTGAGAGTCCTGCTTTCCACCATCTCTAACAAGTCAGTCATATATATATTGATCTGGCTAGGCCATGTTGATAATCTAACTTAAAACAAGAGCTGTCTCCATCGGAAGACATATGCCCCCAAAAAACACTTTTTCGAAACCTAACTGCAGATTTCGAAACCTAAACGCCGACCCTAAGTTCAAATTCAAGGTCAAAGGGGTCAAAATTTGTGTGCGTATGGAAAGGCCTTGTCCATATACACATGCATACCAAATATGAAGGTTACATCTGAAGCGACATAGAAGTCATGAGCATTTTTCGAAACCTAAACGCAAAAGTGCGACAGACAGACAGACGGACGGACAGTGCAACTGCTATATGCCACCCTACCGGGGGCATAAAAAAAGTTCAGTTTTGATATAGGACAATAACAATCCAACATGCACAACTTCATAACATAAGGAAACAAACTCAATTTTTCTATGATTCAAGGGCCGTAACTCAGGAGTGTCCAAGTCAATTCGGCTGATTATCGAACTTGACCTAGATCTTATGACCTTACACATTTTCATGAAGTGTGGCAGAGATCCTATGAAATTTGCTCGAGTTCTTGAGCAGAAACGAGAAAAACGCAATTTTTCAATGATTCAAGGGCCGTAACTCAGGAGTGTCTGAGTCAATTTGGCTGATTATCGAACTTGACCTAGATGTTATTGCCTTTCACATTTTCATGAAGTATGGTAAAAATACAACGACAATTGCTTGAGTAATTGAGCAGAAACGAGAAAAAAAAATTACGATGATTAAAGGGCCGTAACTTGGGAGTGTGTGGGTCAAGTTGGCTGCTTATCGAACTTGACCCAGATGTTATTACCTTAAAAATTTTGATGAAGTTTGGTAAAGATATGATAACAATTGCTCGAGTAATAGAGTGGAAACGAGAAAAAACCCAATTTTACGATGATTCAAGGGCCGTAACTCAGGAGTGTCTGGGTCAATTTGGCCGATTATCGAACATGACCCAGATGTTATTGCCTTACACATTTTCATGAAGTTTGGTGAAGATCTGATGACAATTGCTCGAGTTATTGAGCGGAAACAAGAAAAAAACCAATTTTACGATGATTCAAGGGCCGTAACTCAGGAGTGTCTGGGTCAATTTGGCCGATTATCGAACTTGACCCAGATGTTATTGCCTTACACATTTTCATGAAGTTTGGTGAAGATCTGATGACAATTGCTCGAGTTATTGAGCGGAAACTAATCCGGACGGACGGACTGACTGACTGATTGACGGACCGTGCGATTTTAATATGCCCCCAGAACATAGGTTCCAATTTATTACTGATAATAGTCACATTGGATGTGGTCTTACACAATTTTACATTGCCATGCACACCTGTAAAGTACGTTATTATTCAAAGAAGGCTAATAATGTAGCGAAATATGAGGATACTAGGCAAAAATAACAAATAGCAATTGAATTATTTGCATGGACATCATATGAATAAAGTAGGGCTTAATGCAATGAGTTTGTCCATCAATGACGGAGAATACATTTTAGATACCATCAACACACATTTATTGGAAATGTTTACAATATGCAACAAAAACGTGTGTTTGTCAATAAGAGTACAGCTCTTAAGTAAACCAATTTGACAAGATTATCGTTTGCAAACTGCAAAAGACAAAGAGGGTTTAAGGTTAATGTAAGTGGCTATGTGTGTCATCAAATTCATATTCTGCCTTATAATATTTATCACTCTGAACAGTTATCTGTTAAAGCATGGAAGTGAAATTAAAGACTTTAAAAGATAACATTTGAAATAAATTTCATTAAATACATCCATAACAGAATAAGCACACGTTACACTAACATGCTTTAATTCTCCCCCCCCCCCCCAATTTTTTTAATTTGTTTAATTAAAGATGCATTAAAATGCACTTTTTAAATTTACTTTACGATGCCCTTTTTAAACTTACTTTACCATGCCCTTATGCCCTTCTGTGTAAAACAAAAAGTTTTAGGCCATTTTAAGATGTTTTGCCTCAGCCAAAAACTGGCATTTCCGAATGGTACTTATCAGAATAATTTGTTCAACAAATAAGGACGACAGATTATTGTAGCTGAAAGCATTTTATGGACTTGCACAACTGTAAAAGCTCAGTCTTTGCAGTTAAAACTGAGCAAAATCCCATCAACATTTAAACTATCTTAAAGCGAGATTATACGATTTTTTATACTTGTTAAATTGTAATATATTGATAAAATATGTTACAATAACACAAAATAGGCAAGAACAAGGGACAAAATTGTCACAAAACCAGGTTTTCATTGTGAAAAAAAATCTGATAAAGGGAGACAACTCAGACTGAACTTTTTAAATGAACAAACAAAATTAACACCCTTTGTAAGTTTGTTTTAAAATAAATCTATTTTTAGTCGTGGCGACCTTGACATTGGAGATATTGACGTGATTCTTTTGTGCAACACACCGTCCCATGATGTTGAACAAATGTGCCAAATGATTTTAAAATATCATAATGAATGACATAGTTATAGCCCAGACAAGCTCATTTATGGCTATTTTTTACCTTTGAACTCAAAGTGTGACCTTGACCTTGGAGATATCGACGTAATTATTTCGCGCGACACACCGTCCAATGATGGTGAACAAATGTGCCAAATGATTTTAAATTCTGACAATGAACGACATAGTTATGGCTCGGACAAGCTCATTTATGGCCATTTTTGACCTTTGAACTCAAAGTGTGACCTTGACCTTGGAGATATAGACGTAATTCTTTCGCGCGACACACCGTCCAATGATGGTGAACAAATGTGCCAAATGATTTTAAAATCTGACAATGAACGACATAGTTATGGCCCGGACAAGCTTGTTCCGCCAGCCCGCCAGCCAGCCAGCCAGCCCGCTAGCCAGCCAGCCCGCCCGCATTCGCCAATCTAATAACCAGTTTTTTCCTTCGGAAAACCTGGTTAAAAACCTGGTTAAAAATGTATACATTGAAGACGAATTTCATAACATGCTGCAAAGACAAAATAGCGCCCCGAGCCGATTGTGACGAATATATTTCGTACATATGTTCCTACAAAAACCAAAGCATTCGTCTTTTTAGTTAGTGTTCATGTGTCGTATGAATAGATATCGTTGCAGGAATTTAAAATGAACCGTTAAACTAAATTTAGAATCACATTGTACATGCATGATTTACATGCTGGCGAATTCGACTGTACAGCCTTTTTCGATTTCAGAATAGAATATCTGGTTTATTAAGCATTTTTGGACACATGTTCTTCTTAACTTTTATTTTAATTTATATAAAAATATATGTTTAATAAGTTTTTTACACATTTTATATAAATAAATAAATATTTGACAAGATCGTATATACTCGCTTTAAATACTGACAGAATAAGCACTTAAGCAAAGTTGCATACCGAGTATCTGCGCTGATCTGATGCGGCTGTCTCATCTGAAACAAAACAATGCAAAATCAAAGTCTGTAAATCAACCTACGTCAACATAAGATAAATATCAGATGATCTAGATGCTTCAGCTGCGTGCTGTGCCATCTGGAAAAATGTGCTGTTGACATTTTTGGTTGCCAAGCACTTGTGGTGGGAGATTATGCCTCATTATACAGCCATGACATATGGTAATAAACATGTTTGCGTCAAATAACAAGTTATTGCATGGTTGTTGCATACCAAAAACTTAACATAGTTTATTACGGGTTTCTTAATACGTGTAGTATCAAACTTTAATATTGACTAGATATTTCATTGTGTTTTCAGGGTAATAATATTACAATTTCTCTGAAAATAAAGACAAATACTATTTACATAAGCATTTAGGTAATTGTCAAGTAAATCCATTTTTTGTTTAGACAAATCAGTTAAAAAGCACATGTAGGGAACAAATAACAAACATTTGCTTCTGTAAAGTCTATGTCGGCGATAAAACAGGATACAAAAATGATGAATCATTAATTTGTTGGCATGAAAAAATAAGCTAAAGAAAGGAAAACAATGGCTCTTAGTACTTGTAATACAGAACTTCAACAATATTCACTCAAAGATCTGAATGAAGTAGAAGTTGAAGGACAATGCTTGGTGGGTTTTATGGCTTCTTACCTGGGGGTTTGGAAGGGCAGGTTGCAGCCTTGTAGTTGAGGGAAGATGAGGAGGAGCTCTGTGAGATGGACAGGTCAGTTGAGGAGGAGGAGGTGGAATGATTCATTTGCTCTTGGCCACCCTCATCTTTGTGCTGGTAAAAACATAAGCATCAGTAGATTGAAGGGAATGGAAATAAATGCGATTTCTGTTACGTTTTTCTTGAATCTTGCTTTTCAATTTTACTTAACAATGAACATTTTCTATGACAATGTACCTATGAAGTTTCATGATCCTAGGCGTAAGCATTCTTGAGTTATCATCTGGAAACCATTTTACTATTTCGAGTCACTGTGACCTTGACCTTTGACCTAGTGACCTGAAAATCAATAGGGGTCATCTGCCAGTCATGATCAATGTACCCATCAAGTTTTAGATCCTAGGCCTAAGTGTTCTAGAGTTATCATCCGGAAACCATCTGGTGGACGGACCGACATGTGCAAAACATTATACCCCCTCTTCTTCGAAGGGGGCATACAAATACTAGTTTAGAGCATAAATGAGGTACAGTCCACTCTCGTTATCTCGAAGTCGGCGGGAACATGAAAAAATATCGAGATAACGAGAGTTCGAGATATCCGATTAGGCGTTTTCAAACGAAAATGAGACGCAATTTTACCTTGTTTTTAACATATAATTACCTGCTAAGCGGTCTTACAAAGCCGTCAACATGAGGCTTAATACTCTCTTCCTAATATACATGTATACGCATTTTTACGAGGCACGATTAATATTGCTATTTTAATGCTTAAAATGACGTTTTAAGTATTACAGAATTGATGAAAACATGCGGTTATAATTTTTCTAGACTGTCGAGTAAACATCTGGTTATGTTGCTATTTAAAGTGATGATGCAATTGACCTCTAATCAAGACGAGGGTTTTCCATCTGAACATGCGTAAATCACGTTCCGGAATACTGAACTGTACATGTACATTTTGTTGTTTGAAATGCAAAGTGCAATAGATTATAAGTACAGGATCAAATACAAATGAAAAACCATTTTAAGTCTTGTCTTTATCATCGTTATTATCTTTACTACGTTTTATATACGCAAAAATATAACTCAATGCATTTTCGCACCTTTTTCCGACACTGGGACAGTTATTCGCACTTCGAGATAAACCACAGTAAATTCATGTAAAATCGGGACTCGGGACAAAATTTTATATCGACATATCGAATAATTCGACATAACGAAAATCGAGATATGCGATGTTTACTTACATAGATAAAGAAGGAAAAAAGAAGGAAAAAAGTTGGGACATTGAGCTTACCTCGACATATCGAGAATATCGAGATATCCGATGTCGAGATAACGAGAGTGGACTGTATGTTGATGAAGGATAGCATGGCAGATTATTGACAAAAAACAGTTTTTTTTCACCATTTTGGAATGGGGCCAGGTCCCTTTAGATTGGGAAAATTCGCCGCGTTTTGACTAAAATTGGGAAATTAGTGTTGTTTTGCTAACTAATGCTTCAAAATTGAACATACAAGTGTGTACAGTATTATATTTACTAAAGTTGATCTTATATTGATGGGAGATGAAAAAAATATTTATATCTAAAAAAAAACACAAAAAACCTTCCATTGGGAAATTTTAGCTCCCATTTGGGAAAAATATATACTATTTTCCATTGGGAATGTGTCCGGTTACCAGACCCGATTTTTAATGAAAAAAAAAACACTGAAAAAGGATTTAAAAAAGTAACTATGATTGGTTTTACCTGAATATTCCATCCCTCTGTGTACTCCTTCTGTTCATCCAAGTTTAACTTAGGTTCTGAAGTAAATATTAAGATGGTCATATATTATTTCTTAGTTGAATTAATAGTGACAGTGATTCCAAAATTGATCGGGATCTATTAAACAGATATGATTTTATGTATGAGTAATCATAATTCAGGAGTAAGCATATGTTGAAGAAATAAAGTAAGTTATAAAAAAAAATTATGCAAAAAAAGTTGGAATATTTGGGTGTAAACCAACCAAAAGGGAAAGCAGTGGGTGTTACTTTTCATTCTGATATTATTTCTCTGATCTACAATACTACAGGACAGGTAGGAGTGGTAACTATGGTGGTTTATATCACCTGCTTGCTTTGGTAGCATATCTGACATGAGCATTGCTTGATATATGGTCCCAGTGTCTTCCCCATCTGCAGCCACAATGGCAACCAACTGATTGTCTTCATCCTGCTGGTCAGTAGGGAACATGTTGTCATCAAGACCTGAGGGAGAGTCAAGGACTCCTGCCGTCCCGCCTTGTCGCACAATTACTTCCATACACTTGATCTAAATATGAAAATAAAAATAAACTAGTGTTAATAATGTTTAACTTAAACCATATAAGGAAAAATGCCCGCCCCTGGTGACATTGTTTTTCAACAAAGCAGAATCATTTTTAAACTTGTCCAAGATATCATTGGGACAAATCACCTGACCAAGTTTCATGAAGATTGGACGATAAATGTGGTCTCTAGAGTGTAAACAAGGTTTAACTATAGCCTTGTACATGTATAGCCATATTAAAAACAAGATGCGTTTGTGAAGCACTATGTCCACATATTTGACCTTACCTTGAAGGATGACCTTGACCTGGGCCTTTCACCACTCAAAATGTGCAGCTCCATGAGATACACATGCATGCCAAATATCAAGTTGCTATCTTCAAAATGCATAAGTGTACATTAAATGAGCGATTTGTAGTTACCCATATATTTGACCTTAAAGGATGACCTTGACCTTTTAGCACTCAAATTGTGCAGCTCCATCAGATACATGTGCATGCCAAATATAAAGTTGCTATCTTCAATATTGCAAAAGTTATGGCAAATGTTAAAATTTGACGCAAACAAACAAAGCAACAAACCAACACACAGGGCAAAAACAATATGTCCCCCACTATAGTGGTGGGGGACATAAAAATGCCCCATCCCCTGGCAAAAAGGTTTTTCAAGCAATTGATGCCATTTTCGAACTCGTCCAAGATATCATTGAGACAAATCTTCTGACAAATTTCATGAAGATCGGACAATGAATGTGGCCTCTAGAGTTTTAACAAGGCAAATGTTGACACTGCACGACCGACCACGCACGACTGACAAAAAGTGATCACAAAAGCTCACAGCGCCCTCACACTACTTTGGGGGAAGGGGTCCGCAGCCCTTAGGAGGGGGAATTTTCGTGGCGTTTCCATTTTGGGGGGATTTTTTACTTACTCTCTCATTATTACATTTGTACATATTTGCACTATATTCATTGCATTTTTCATATTTTAGTTTGTTTGAAAAGATTAAATTGAAATAGAATTGAGATTTTTTTAGAGGAAATTTTCCCCCCCAAAAGGGGAAAAAAGTATACTTTTCAGGTGGGGAACTGCCGCCGAAATTCGGCGGCAGATTTGATAGATTGAGGGCCCTGGCTCACCATGAGCACATTGTGCTCAGGTGAGCTAAAATTGAGTTTCCAAAAAAAAGAGAACCAAAATGGCTCTGGGTGGCTCACCTAAGTTTAACTTCAATCACCAATGGAGCAACTACCCCTGGCTTGCATGCAAGAGTAACAATATGTTCAAACATTCAAGTGAATGTATTAATCATCCATCATAATTGCAACAATTATTATTAGGAAAAACATGTATTTCTAAGATGTTTTAACTCTTGACCACTCAGAAACGCACTTTGACGCATTTGACGTCCTTTAGAAAATCAAATTATATTTAAGTCCATTCTTAATATTCTATTCAAGTTTGTAAGGATTCATTTCCAACCCTAAGATACTGATGAGTAGCAAACAGCATAAAACCTGAACAGACTGCGAGTTACTTGCAGGCTGCTCTGGTTTTATGCTGTTTGCACATACCTATTTTGCTTCTAAGTGTGAAAGGGTAAACTACGTTTCTGATTTAAAAGCCTACATGGTGGGGACAGGAACAAGAAGATTATCAGGAGGAGTGATGGTAACTGATGAGACAGATTTTTTTCTTCGTGTTTCAAGTGTGGGCCAATTGCGGCTGTCTATCATATTAATTTCTGAGCTTAGGTTGTGATAACTGTTTGTTAGAAATCTTGCTGCATGTTTTTTAATACTTTTTCCAGTTGATCTATTTGAGCTTGTGTATGAGGGTCCCAGACAGTTGAGGAGTATTCTAATTTAGGCCTATTTATTGCTTTGTAACAAATATCTTTAAGTTTTGATGGGCTAATTTTTAGGTTGCCGCAAAGAAATCCTAGTGCCTGGCTTGCATTATATGTGTTTGGATTAATATGTTTATTCCATTTGAGGTTACTTTGGTGTGTAAGACCTAGATATTTGTTGCGATTTATTTTTTCAAGGATGTGATCATGTAGTTTACATATGTATATGAGAAGATGATAGGTTTTGTTTTTTGAGTAATGCTGAGACTGTTTTCATGGAATTGCATTAACCAGTCCCCCAATCGACCAGCAGCTTTAACATCTATTTGGAGCTTGTGGGCATTGGAGAGGTTTTTGATTTTTTTTGTACATGATGCTAATACAGTACACTCCACGCGTTTTCCCCAATTTCCCTCCATACGCCGCGTGCAGTTACGCCGCGGAGATTAAGGAAATTTCGCGATACGCGGCGTTTGCATGATTTTGGACACCGCGTTGAACGATCGGCAAAATTGATAAGCCGACGCGGCGGCCCTCGGCGTTGGCAACGCGGCGAAACTCAGTGTTTAACGAGATTACGATCAATTTAACTTTGTTTGACTTCCTGATTTTCACATAAAATTACATTTAATACAAGTATATATATATATTTATTTATATGTATATATAATATACCATTAAATAACAACCAAGATAGATCGATCCCCACGTGGTTGTAGAAGTAGTTGTATAGAAAACTCGTTGATTTATGACAAACAAATCGTCGTCTTTAAACTCATACTTACCAATTAATATAATCACAGTTTGCAACATTGTTTTTATTTTGATAATTTAATTCAAAGTTTTCATGTACGCAGGTGTTTTTTCTATACTGAACATGTAAACAAATGACCGAGGACCCTATTAAAAGTCTCGGAAATATGTGTGAATTGACAGTTTGATGTTATCAAAGGAAAGCCGCTTCCTGTCTGAACGCATAACTTACTGTAGTAAAAACGTTCAACAATGCATAAAAAGGAATGGTTTTAATTGTCGGAACAAAGTCAATTCTCTGCTCACTAATGCATTTATTTTATCTTTGTAGGTAGGTTATTCCATTGATTGTTAAAAGAAGGTGGTAACTATTGAGTTGATGTTGCATTAAATATTCACAGTTGTATTCTAGTTGCGTCGACATTCAAAACATTATTTACCAGTAATTATGGACCAAATCTGCAGAGTGACATTCACACATGTTAATCCATTTTGTTTAAACAACACATAACGCCAAACACTTTATCCAGTTCCGTCCAGATGTTCTCTTTAATCTGTATACAATACAACTGTTTCAATATTTACTATACTAAAATACCGTAACGATAAAGATATTTGAATTGAAATTAATTTGGAGGAAATAAAAAAAAACTCGTGATATAATTGTGTTAAAAAATACCAAAGAAACTGTTAACCGAAATCAACAGAATTCAGTGTTCTCTGCACTACAAAGTTTGTATCAAAAAATCAATACACACACGCTTTACACGCTTTTCACGCATAAACCTTGAACTTGTACATTGCGACATATTTTCGCGCGCTTTTGTCGGGAAATATATGATGACTGTAGACTATATTGGAAGCATTTGTAAACGTCGTGTTAACATTAAAAATCGGAAGCGTGTTTCGGATTACAAACAATTATTCTCATTTGGAAATTAAACGGAACATTTATTCTGGTGTTATATGTGTTATTAATTAAATATTAATTGGTCAAAACGCTTTACCTGTCGTATACACAGGTGAAGGGCGCGTGGCCAAGTCACTTTAACACTATCAATTTGTCATAAAACAACATTTTTTATCATATTGACCAAAAAAAAAAAAAAAAAAATTTTTTTTTTTTTTTTTTTGGTCAATATGATAAAAAATGTTGTTTTATGACAAATTGATAGTGTTAAAGTGACTTGGCCACGCGCCCTTCACCTGTGGTCGTATATTCATTCATATTATCGACGTACCTGTGAATAAAAACATATATGAATTGTTTATACAATTATCTCTATTTTTATAAGCCACAGTATTTAAACAATTTTTAATGACAATGTTTTTCATTTTTTTGGCATGCCCAGAAGCACACTGCTAACGCGGTGTTGCGCGACGGTCGCTGATAAGAACGGAAATTGTCTGCATTTACCGACTAGGCAAAAGTACATGTAATATACGCCGCGGGTTTAGCGAACTCGGCGGAACGCCGCGTTTTACCTCGCTTACAAACTCCGCGTTTACACTCGCTAGCAGGAAAAAAAAAACGCGGCGTTAGCGCGTTTTTTGAGGAAAACGCGTGGAGTGTACTGTATCTGCAAGAAGTCTCAGAGTGCTATGTTTTATATAATCATCAAAGTCATTTATGTAGATAAGAAATAAAGTGGCTCCCAAGAATATACCCTGTGGAACTCTAGAGGTTACAGGCACCTTGTCTGGCATGATTCCCTCTAAAACAACAATCTGGGTTCTATTTGTTAGGAAGTAAGATATCCAGAAGAAAGCATTTGAATAAATTCCATAGTATTTTAGTTTGTATATGAGGTGCTGTTAGTGTACTTAAATGCAGGCTTTTGCAAAATCCATAAAGATGATGGAAGTTTGTATACCTTGATTATTTGATAGGGCTAGGTTTTGGAGGAATAATGTGACTGTCAATTATGTTAAGCAAAAATGGGAAGGTCTAAACCTGTGTTGGAGGTCATATAAGATATTATTTTTATCAAGGTGAGACATGATAGACCTATTGATGACATGTTCAAGTATTTTACAGCAAATGCATGTTCATGTAAGTGATATTGGCTTGTTATTTATAGCATTTATGTAAGTCTCCTTTTTTAAAAACTGGGCATAAATTTGAACATTTCTAATCAGTTGGGCTTTTTCCAAGAGACTGGGACGTTTTTAAGATTGAAGTCAGCATTGGGGATATATTTCTGCATTGTATTCCTTTAGTATTCCACTGGGTATTTCATCTGGACCTGAAGCTTAATTTGTGGATTTTAAGATTTTGTAATTGTTTTGTTATTCTATTTTCTGTGATTTTGATGTTTGGTATGGAGGGATAAGGGTAGGGGCCTTTGTCAGGAATAGCATCAGATGTGATTGGTGCAGGGCATCCTTGAATTGTTTATTACAGATATTTAGCTTTGTTTTGTATTTCAGACTTTTGGAGACAATTTTTCCAAAGAGGATGTTCAGTCTGGCTTTTTTTTTAGTCTCGACGTATGAGCATTGTGTTTTTTAATCTAACAGTGTGCTGGGTTATCTTGTTCTAAAATTGGGATGTCAAAGATGTGGGTTTCAATATATTACCAATATGCCTTGCGCTGCTCTTGTTAGCTTCGGCTTTTTAGTTTCTTTAGATGATTGCTTTTACTATTTTGTTATTTAGATTTAAGATATTTGTGTTAAAATGTGTTCAGTTCTATTTTTAATTCTTAGATACCAAAGGAAGTGTCTAGCTGTTTAATTAGCTTTGTTTGAATGTTTTTTGAGATGGGATTTTGTAGGTCATCTTTAAATGTGTTCCAAGTAGTAAATGTAGTCCAACTTGTTGACGCTCTCAAATATTAAGCTACTTTTTTTTTGGTAAAAAAAATATGGAGCGTACAACGGCTGAAGCATTTAAACAATGGTGGACATTTTTCCTTCTTTGTCTATATTGTTGCGCAAGGATTTTGTGAGCAACATTCAAGCCCCAATATTAGACACTTAATATCAACGGATTGCAATAATATTTACATACCTGTGTAGATAATTCATTTTTCTATAATGTTCCGTAAAAATTATGTAATGACACTTCGAGTTTTGCACGCATGAGCAATTTAAATCCAACCACTATTCAATTTTTCAATATCTCGATTCGCTGGCTGTGTAGATGTAAATCGAATAACATGGCCTTGATGTAAAGCATCTGGTTTAAATGTGGAAGAATAAACAGTGTAAAATACAGTTTGCGTTCGTCTGTTGTGGTGCAGAGCGTTACATAGTAAACCGATGTTATTTTACTTTTCTGGATGAATTAAGCATTGTTTTTTTTCTAAAGTGATAATTAAAAAGTTCTGAAATAAATTACATCTTTTATTTTTATACTGTACATAAATAATATTGATAAAGATCGTACAGTATACCGTCCTATGTAACGTAGAATGTAAGTTCATAAAACAACACAGTCAGAGGTGCGAAAAAGACGTGCATAAACAGTTGCTGAAACTTAGAAGAGCCAGGGGTTTTTTTTAGAAAAAGGGGAAGACGCTGGACGCTGGGTAAAAGGGGAAAATCGAGCGCGAAAAAGACATATTTGGGGAAAAAATAAAAACTATTCATTTCAATGTCTATAACTCGCCTACAGACTTCAGGGTTTTTTTTAGAAAAAGAGACATGTCTCTGACCTTTTTGTTCTTAAAGACATGAACAAGTATGATATTAAAGTCAAAGTCCTAAATAAAGTTGCAGGGGTAGATCTAATAATGGGAAATGTTTTCAACTGGGGCCGGGGAACGATTTCAATATTGTGATTTCAATTTCATGATGAATGGGTTGACGATCTAGATCTGCTACAGTATTGGAAGGGAAAGGTGCGGCAGCTGCAGATTGTCTACTTTCACTTTCACAATAATCCGACAGTATTAATCGATGTTGATTACATGTACCTCCAAATCCTGCTGGGTTTCAACGGTTTTTGATGATTAATTCTTAAAAAATGCGTCAACGCAATTAATATTTTCCAAGTCCGAACGTTTTATTTTGTTCGTGTATGAACGCCAATTGTGAGACTTTTTTTCTGTTTTAACGTTTATACCCATCTTGGCTTTCACATAACCCAGATGAAAACTCGACTGGTTTCCGGTAATTAATTGACGAATCACCCTTCTCGCGCAAGACCGGAATCCATCAAAATAGTCACATGATTAATACGATTAGTTGCCCGGTTTCCATGACGTAATTTAATAGCTATATATAGAATCACTGGGATTCCCAGATTTGAGTGTTCTTCGGGAGAGAGAGAGAGCGAGATCGTTGTACATGGTACAAATAGGATAAGTGTCGACTTCCCAAAAGAAAGAAAAAACATTTCTTTGAGGGTAAAATATTATATTTTGGTGAAAAATTATATTTTTGGAGGGGAAATGGTAGTTTTAGGGGAAAAATTCTGGTAGGGGAAGACTCCGATTATCGGCGTCACTTTCTTAGTAAAAAAAAACCCTGAGAGTGAATAGAAACTGCACCATATCTGTTTTGAACATATGCTTATTAAATTGACAAAGATGAGCATACTAGATCTAGTTAGGTAAAAGTCGGTGTAAAAAGCTCATGTTAAATAAAATTACGCGTACACGTTACATCGTAATGCCTTCTTCTGATTGGTTGATATTTAAATCTGTTTCATAATATGGCAAAAGGTCAGTGATATTGTTGCAATTTAAACAGAATTTTAACTTAAGAATATATGCCTTTCTAACTTCAATTCAATATTTGAGGTAAAAATGGACTTCTGGACTAAAACTGAATGAGTTGGTAATGTTATTTCGCAATTTTACGCAAAGTGATGAAAATTTAAACTTTCTGGTGTCCACCACATAAATGGTCCTTCACCGACAAGACGTTCCAAAGAATTTAGCCCATATAAAAAGTATCTCTAAATTTTTTGCGTGTCTTATAAATAAGACTAGTAGTAAATGTATTACTTCCATGCTCTAAATTCTTTCTGTATCCTCTATTCCTATAACTTCGTGCAGCCCTATAAGATCGTGTACTTTTTTATGACGTAAACTTCTAAGCAACATTCGAACGCACGTACCCGAAAACTGTTCACTTTTGTAATGCGAGAATTTCCACAGCCGATAAGACAACAATCATGAGAAAAAAATAAATAAATATGATATAAATTGTCTGTTTTTCTGACCTCGTTCCAAAGAAATAGCCTAAACAATGTTTAAAATCTGCACATTTCCTTCACCAGACGGCTATGTTTGTCAATGTTTTGATCGTAAAATGTTGTAAGAGTAGTTTCCCTTGGAGGCCCGTCTAGAAATTGTATTTTGGACTCTGTACTTTGCATTACAATACGATTAAAGTATGCTGTATATGCGGAAAAATTTTCCCCCAAATGTTGACACGAGACCATACGTTAAGATCGTGTCCGGCCTATTGCGATAAAGGTTCTCACTGCGTCAATTTGGGATTTTGTCACAAAACAACTGTCATTAGAAGGGGTGACAGCCTTTTATGCCCCAATTGTGAATAGAATTTTATTTAGCTTTTTTCCATTAGTAAATACACTTTATCTAGACCTCTGAAAACAGTTATCACCGTTCATCTTTCGTTTTTATGAACACAAGTTTTGTTTAAACCATTATTTTCATTACAGTTTATTCATGAAATTCATCTAAAACAACAAATATTTAATTCAAATAAACACATATTCACAAAAACATATATCGGCTATTATAAACACATCCCAGGGCCTCGCTGTGTCGTCATCAAAATCGATGCACGATCTTATAGGGTAATTCTGTGTGACGCAGATTACCATATACACGAATGTTTAAAGGTACGTAATTCCATTATTATCTGTCAACCAACATACTTCACTCGTTATTTGTTAAACAAAAGATACATCATAAAGTATATATCACGTTTATTTATTGTCTAATGATCTTTCATGAAAGATATGCCATTGAAATTTAAGGTGCACGAACTTATAGGTTTAGAGGCTACATGTACATTTTGTAGTTTGAAATGCAAAGTATCTTAGTCAGCATATGGTTATAGTTTAACAGAGTTAAAGAGAAAATTAAGGGGCGTTATTTGCAGTTTAAAGGTTTAAAGGAACATTTCATCTACAACTGGTACTGCACTGGTAGGTCCAACGTGTATTTAAACAG
The DNA here is from genome assembly GCF_020536995.1 of Dreissena polymorpha. Lineage (NCBI taxonomy): Eukaryota > Metazoa > Mollusca > Bivalvia > Myida > Dreissenidae > Dreissena > Dreissena polymorpha. The sequence continues at coordinate 139,176 of NW_026273338.1, read as the reverse complement.
ATATCCGAAATATTTATCCGAATTGATGAACTAGTAATTATTTTCATCGAATGCATGTTATGATGGTTAGCATATGTGCCACGATTACGCGCAACAAACAACAACATTAATGATTTTTCTATACCTGAGTGTACCTTTTGTATAAATTGTAGATAAAATACAAAACACACACACCTGTGTTTCACTCGTTTGCTGTAAACTATCGATTCCTAATTTTAATTTCGCTATAAATAACTTTAAGGTTACATCCCACTGAACCAAGTGTATCCTGCGGTGGTCCATATTCGTAAGCAACTTGTGCACAATTCGAAAGATGTGCATATTTCAAAATAATCCATTTTCTATTCTGATATAAAACCTAGGCTTGCAAGAACGGGAAGGCAAAAAAAAAACACTTGATATTTTACCATTTTATTTGTACCGAAAGGAATCGGATTTAGTGTTTACTCATTGCTATTACTATTTTTCGGATATTTATTTTCGGACTTAGACATGTTAGACGTACTAAAAGGTGCCCTTTCACAGATTTGGGCATGTATTGAATTTTGTCATTAAATGCTTATTATTTATAAATGTAAACATTCGATCTAAAAAGCTCTCGTAAAAAACAGGAATAAAATTAAAGAAAGAAAAAAAGTAATCCTCAACTGGGCTCGAACCACTTACTCCTGTAGTAAAAGTCTATCGCTTAGACCACTTGTCCATCCGTGCTCATACTATGATTTTTGTATTTTATACTTACATCAGCACTCCTTGTAGATTCACAAAACTTAACGACAACAACAAAATCTCCAAATTATTCAATAGTTTCGCGTTTATAATTTTCAGGTTTTTAAATCGTCAAAAATGCATATATAGATAATGGATATTTTAGAGCATGGAAGATGTTTAGTATTACTGTTTCCGTACAAATGGCATAACTACAACAAAAATTTGCGAATCTGAAAGGTTTTAAAATCGTCAAAAATGCATATAGATATATAATGGATATTTTAGTGCACGGAAAATGTTTAGTATTACTGTTTCCCCACAAATAGCATAACTACAACTGCTTGTTTGTGGTGGGTTCAAAATATATGTACTGCCTGTTTATGGTCCAGTTTTGTAAGGAATAAAACTGAACACTAAAAATCTTAATAATTATCTTTTTCCAAAGGAAATCTTTTTTAATTAAACGTTTTTATATTCAACAAACATTACCTAAAATTATATGTAAAAATATATAAATTTTCAAGCATAAATGCACAATTGATCTTATTATTTTCACTAAAAAAAAATCATATTCAGAATTGGTCCTCCGATAAGGTGTAACTTAGTAGGGCCCAGTGTTCTCAGGAGGCACAGGCAGCCAGCGATTTCACTGGTTTAATGCTAACAATCTTTGCGCTGGCTTCTTTCCCCCAAAATACCAATTCAACACAGCGCAAAAAAACACCATTTAAATTCTTAGTTACTGGCGCTTGATTGGTCATTGTTGGCTCAAGTACTACTTACATGTATTATACTTACATGTACCCCGGGTACGGTAAATATACTTAAACCTACCCGGGAATTTTAACTCTAAATCGATTGTTGGCAGCTATCTTTTAAAACTAATTGTGTTCACATAATTCATTAATGTCTGTTTTATGTTAAATGGCCTCTATATCATCTAAACTCAAACTCAAAAAGCATGTTGATGCAGTTTTTTTTAAAAGAGAAGTTTGATTAAGATAAACAATATTATTTTACTGTAATCGGTAGCGTGTTTGAGGACATCGGATTTGGGGCGAGAATACAACTCTGGCACAGTGTATTATCGCCCGAGTATGTTTAAGTATTATGTATTTACCATACCCCGGGTACATTTAATTAAGTAAACTTAAGAGTACCCGGGGTACATGTAAGTAGTACCTGAGCCGACAACGACCAATTGAGCGTTACTGGCTACATTGAAAATATAATTGGCTACTAATATTTTAGGGAGAACACTGCTAACCACATAAAAAATCTCGAATATAAAAGGCCTATGTCTTGTGAAACCAAGACCATTTCAAAATTACCAGTGCAGGGTTTGTGGACTTATACATACTTGCACCACTGCTTAATCCTAATTTGAAATGCATTTATTGCTTGTATATGGGCAATAAGAACTATGACAGGCATGTGTTCCAGGCCAAAATAACTGATGTCATAATAAATTGAGTTCATATCACTTTTTCAAAGTTTTTTTTTGTACAAAACAGTTTTTGTTGTTGTTTATTTTGAATAGTGTGGTCAGTTAATTTCTATAATATTAGTATTATTAATTTATATTAGTACATTAAAGTTCAGTACTTTATTTCACAGTACTTTATTGCAATATATAGATTATTAAAAGCTTAAGGTAGCGCATCCCTAATGGGCACATATCCAAATATAATTTAATTAATTATTTTCCTAATCAGCATCATTTCACTGAACTACATGCAAATTTGAAGGTAGGCCTTCCATGCTTTTAAAAAAAATATACCGATTTTTTCAAAACTACCCTCACGCTCGGAACTTGTCCAGTTTATTTTCACCCCTGGGGTATATAAAAGTTCATAATTCATTCAAATTTCTAAATACGGGCATGCAGTTGGTGTGTACAGATGCAGTAAAGGCGTTTAAAGTTTAAACAAGATGAAATAAGTATTCTTTTACAGACATTTATTTTTTTTTAAATTTTATTTATGGAATAGCGCCATGAAATGTAAGTGATTTCAGCCAAGTAAAAATTGGGTCGGTAAAAAAAAAGTGTCATAAAATTCAAAATAGTATCATTTGAGTTATATTTTAAACTTAGTTTTTATGGAAACACTATATACAAAAAAAATACCAATAAATAGACAGATTTACCGTTTACTTTTTGAAATAAAAATAAAAATGCAACATGCATCATTCGTATTTTCAGCAGTAAAATACCCAATTTAGCCATAACGTTGTTTTAATTTTAAAAATTTAAGGATGTGCATACAATTTTCAACATATTTAACAATAAACATAGCTTATATGTTATATTAAATCAAATTACGTTATAAAAGAAATAAAACGCGTCGCAAAAAGTATGCGATGTCGGCAGGATTCGAACCTGCGCGGGAAGATCCCAAAAGATTTTTAGTCCATCGCCTTAACCACTCGGCCACGACAACTTCACATCAGTGCAACCTTAAATTAGATATCCATATGAAAACAGGTAAAAAGGCTCGTCGATCTTTGAAGAAATCGCGAAATTGTATTTTTCAGATGATAATTGGATCAAAGTGAATATTTATAGTGAAAATAATGTATTCTAAATGAATTAGGTAAACACATATCGAAATTCGAAGTTTGAAAAAAATAAAATGCATCTCTCGGTAATAAGCGATCATTGAAGATCGGAAATGATCGTAAAATAAATCGCGGGAAATCATTAGAGGTGCGCTACCTTAAGTTCTGTTTATATTGTTAAACTGTGTTTGGGTCAATAGTCTGATATTGATACTAGACTCATCTTCAGATGCCTTTCACATTTACCACCCAAATCACTGAGATATAAGTTGTCAGTTTACATTTCAGAACCAAAAAACCCTTCTTTGCAAGGGGCCTCTTTTTCTTCCCCTTAACCAAAAAGGCCCTTTCCCCTACAGAAATTTCTTTAAAAGCATGCATTTTTCTTTAAAGTTTCAATCTACCTCAGTATTTTTCATTCCCCAAAGCCAGAAAATTGTGTCTTTTTTCCCTGAAAAAAAGGCCGTAGCCCTTTCCCCAAAGTTGGTGTTTTGGCCCTGCATTTTGCACAGTATACAGCCATAGAACGTTGTCACTATTTCCCTCACCCATAAATACTCATGGGAGTACATGTATTCTGGTTAATATTTTGCTCAGAAATATTGGTGGTATGAGTGGGATTCAATATCAGACTATAAATCCATGCCTTTACCTTTATGAAATTATTTATATACTGTATCCCTATTTCTTCCTATTATGTGGGTTTTGTTCCTTCTACAGGTAGACCATGACTGCGAATGTGTCTACCAGTGAGATGTTGTCACGGCAACACATACTTGATGACCTGGATGAGTTCATCTCAGGTTGCCAGTCCCGGGTCACAGACATGCTGGAGGTCCTGGGGTGGACGCCTGAACACTTCATGCAGGTAGGTAGAGTCCATACTTTATCAACATTCAGCCCGACTGTTAACAATCTGTATAACATGAATTTCAGATGTTCATAACTTTTTTGCAATGCAGCTAGCCACACTATGGCACACATTTTTTGAGTCATTTGCAATGGATCATCTCCAGGGGACGGTTTCAATAAACATCGTATTACACATTCACGACACGATACATTTTTTGAAGACACATAATTGCTAAAGTCCATATCAAATGATTATAAATTTTCAGTACTTACCAGGTAACTAATTACATGGACATCTCAAGCACCGTATATATTTGGCGAGCATGGCGAGCTAGTTCGTCTACTTATTAAGATTACAAAATTCTCTCGTAAGTTAAAATTGTCGTATGATCGTTTATGAAACGGCTCGCAGGGCTTTTCCTCACCATTTTTGGATTATGACCTATATCCACGACATTGGGAATTTATTTACTAAACAGCAGAAAAAAAGTGTCCTTGCTTTACATTACAATTGAAATGCATGCTATTTATTTAAATATTTAAGTTCTATATTAGTAATGTATAAGTGTTCTTGCTTTACATTGTAATTGAAATGCATGCTATTTATTTCAATATTTATGTTCTATTTATAATATATTTAGTTAAAACATTGCTTTTTTAGGATCGGAGTCGATGTGTCTGTCCTTACAACAAAAGCCACAGGATGCCGTCCCATTGCATAGTTTCCCATGCTCCTCTGTGTTCTCTAATAAGCGAAGGCTACACCAAGTCAGAGGCAGTGAGTGATCTCTTTGAATCCCTTTATATCTTTAATTTTTATAAGCTCAACTTAGTGAGACTAGCTTGGTAAGTATATGTGATCTTTCTTTGGTCATTGATGTGCTGGCAATAGACTAGCTTGGTACCGTAAGAATAAGTGATCTTTCTTTGGTCATTGATGTGCTGGCAGTAATTGGGACCATAATTGCTTAAGATACTTTTTTTATAAAATCTAAACCAAATTTTCGTAGTTGGTGCTATACTGTTAAATCAGAGTTGGTTGCTTTTGGGCATCTTGGCCCTATTGTAAGCCCATTTAACCCTTTACCGCTTAGATGCGTATTTATACGCATTTGTTATCCCTCAGAGTTATATTTAATTTAAGACCTTTCTTACTCAATTCAAGTTTAAAAGGCTTCATTTCCAACCCTTAGTAACTCAGATGCAGCAAACAGTATAAAACCTGAACAGACTGTGAATTACCCATTTTCACTTTGCTTCTGAGTAGGAAAGGGTTAATCAAAGGCTGTTTTATTGGATTATTTCCAGGTCCAATTACATACTTCCCACCGGTATAACCTAGTCTAGCATTTAAGGTCAAAGGTCAACTTAAGTTAATAATTCCTTTTTCTTAACCATAGCAGTTTCTAGCAAGGCTTGATTTTCAAATTACTTGGCAGAAGTCTCAGGCTTTTTCTTAAAGATCAAGGTCATTATTCATTTATTAAAAAAACTCCACATGTATGTTAAAATTTGGGAGTGAAGTGGAAGGTCAGGCGAGTCAAGTTATTCAAATATTTGACCTGCCATGTGATATTTTTTTCCTGATTCAGAAATATTTATCAAAAGACAAAACTCCTGCCACACCAGTAGAAAGTGAAACAAGTTGCAAATTAAACAAAATACTGTTAACAAAAGAACTGCTTTGGTTTTGACAATATCAATGACTCACAGAAACAGTAACATAAATGTCTAAGATTAATCTAATTGATGAGTGTTGAGAACAAGTCCCCTTAATCCGTTGGCAGCTCGTTTGTCCCAAGTATCGGATGATGTTCATCTGTCTGACAATCCCTAAATAGAATGACCTCCTGATGATGGGATGAGCCAGGACTGATACATGTTTTTTTCAGATTGTTGATGCTCATGCCATAATTTCTGATTTATCTATAATGATTTCTCCAGGACTAGGATTTTGTTAAGTTATGGTTCATTTTCATATCATCGATTCTCAAGTGAAAGAAGTTATACCGTAGTTTATTGTCATATTAAGATGACAAAACTGTGTTTCTCACACACATTGACACACATGTAAATATCATTTCATGGTCTCCAAAACCCACTAGATATAACTTGTATTGATTTCCATGGACTTTTGACAAAGGCATGGTTTATGTAAGCTTGGCGCAGTTTCTGCTGGATACCTGAACAAGAATAGTTATTTCGTTATATAGATATTGTTCTTCATTTATAACATTTATATATAATGTATTTTAGTAAGTAAAAAATAACATGATTACAAGAATGCCATATTTAGTTTTATGTTAGCTAACTATCTGTTCATGTCTTTGCAATATTAAACACTTTTAGCACATCAAAAAGCTCTTGATATTATTACAATTCTCATTGCAAAACCATTTAAAAAAAAGTTGTTGCAGTAAGTTGACAATATTAATTTAAGAAACTTGTTCTGGTGTTCACAATTCCTCCATTAAATATGTGATGTGGCACACTTGAAAGCTTTTATTGTTATTGACGTGCTTCCCCTCACATGTTTTGCTCTCTAATCAGGGAACTTGTCAGTCTTTTTATGGGTTTGTTAGCTAGAAATAGAATGATTACATGACAGAAGGATTGATTGTGAAAGTGTTTCCACCTTTACTGATGAGATTTGTCAATGATATTGAAGCTAGTTTTAATTCATAATTTCAGTAACAGTTAGAGTAATTGAAAGCTTTTAAGGAAAAATTATTTTAGATAACAATTACTGGTGTAAAGTATTTTTGGTTTATTGACCTACTCAATATTTTTAAAGGGTATCTTTAAATATAATTGTAATGACGCCACAAAAGGAGTTGTTATGAAACAATACACTAGCCTGTATGACTTATATATATAAGTACTGAAACATTATTCAGATTGTTACTTAAGCATTTATTAATGAAATAAAAAAAATAATATATTTTTCATGTGGATGAAATAATTTTGTTTTCACCTAAAACGTTGACATACATGGCTACGTTGTAAATGAAGACTGAAGTTTAAGCATGATCACAATGTTTTGCTTTGAGAACTTCGGTGAATTTTTTCTTATATATTTGATCTTTTAGTTTTATAAGTTGATCAATAACAATTTATAAGATCATCTCATTCAACCATTAATCATTAAACAATACTTGAACATTAAACCTATTATTTCATGCTTTGGATTTTTAAGTCTAATGATCTACGGTTTTTTTACTATGCAGAAAGCCATTTTGGAGGACAGGTCCTACTTCTATGACAATGCCAGCTGTGTCTACCAAGTTAAGTTAGGTGAGAATGTTTTGTACACCCCACATATCTGTGTAGACATTTGTAAAGATCAGTGTGTAATAGTTGTTTTCCTTTATTAGAAGTTAGTGTTTTATTGGGAAAGAAGTAATCAATATGATAACAAACAAGTATGAATGTTTACTGGACAAATATACATACTGCATGAATTTATGAGATTTACTCTAATTTACATTTTTCATGCAAAAGAAAAGTATACCGGTACTATGTTTACATGAGCCCATTTTGCTAATCCTAGAAATACCATAAGTATAGAACTACCAGTTTCACAGAATTAAGAAGCTATACCACTTTTAAAGTCTATTTTTACTCACAGTTATAGAACTTGTCAGACTTCCTGTGGTGTAACATTACAAAATGAATGCAATCACGACATGGAGGTGTGATGGAGGCTTGGTTGGCATATTTACAACTTATTTTGTATGCCCCCGGATCGAAAGATCGGGGGTATATTGTTTTTGGCCTGTCTGTCATTGTACATGTATGTGTCAGTGTGTGTCCAAAACTTTAACCAAAACTTAAACCTTCTTCATAACTTTTGCAATATTGAACGTAGCAACTTGATATTTGGCATGCATGTGGATCTCATGGAGCTGCACATTTTGAGTGGTGAAAGATCAATGCCAAGGTTATCCTTCTAGGTCAAATGTCTTTTTTTTTTCAAAACTTTAACCTTCTTCATAACTTTTGCAATATTGAACGTAGCAAATTGCTAGTTGGCATGCATGTGTATCTCATAGAGCTGCACATTTTGAGTGCTGAAAGGTCAAGGTCATCCTTCAAGGTCAAAGGTCAAAAAAATAATCAAAGTGGGCATTAGGGAGGCATTGTGTTTCTGACAAACACATCTCTTGTTTTTAAATATAGAGACATTTTCAAGTCATTTTCCTTCACAGAACCACTACGCCATTGGTACCTTTTGTTTTGCCTACGACAATAACAAAGTTTTTTAAATTTTAAACAGATTTTTTTAAACACTTATTAATTCAGAATTTTTATCTTCACTATTCTAAGATTTTGGTCACTTATTTGTCTACCAAAACTGTTAAACATTCATTACTGGTTAACGCTCAGTTTTGGAAGGTGTTTTTGTGGTCATCTTTTGCAAAGTGCCTCAGGATTACTTGCACACTTTTATTTTCATAAATCAAACATTAATTAGGGAGAATTTATCTCTATCATCATGATTTATTAAATATCTTCTTGCAATAAAAAAAGCATTTTCTTGAAATGCTAACACTTATACAGATGAATTTGAGATATTCATCTTTGTCACTATTAACCAAAACAATTAAGTAGTTATTGTAAACAAATTTATGGGTTGGAAAATGTATAGACGCTTTATTACGTTGTTCCTTCACTTGTTTTCATCATAGCGTAGAAATAAAAAATTATTTTTGTTGTGCTTTTATCACAATTCTCAAATTGAGAAAGCTGCAACTGTCATGTTAGTAATAGTCTAATGTATAAAATTGTGTCAAAACAGTTTCTGAAGTAAGGTTGAAGGAACTGGATTTTGAAAACTTTCATATGCATAAGGTACATGTACACAATCAACAAACAAAAAGTAAGATTTTTGATAACTCGAAGATTTGTGAATCATCTACTTCATGTACAATAATGATACATGCAATTCATTTTATGCTTTGCTTTTTCAGATTTAGATACAATGAATTCTTGGCTATGGAATCATCATGTTGAAAAACACTCTGGTAAGAATGCCTGCTATATGTAAGTGCAATTAACCCTTACAGTGCGGGAACCGAGTTGTGAAGGCCTTTGCAAACAGTTTGGATCCAGATGAGACGCCACAGAACGTGGCGTCTCATCTGGATCCAAACTGTTTGCTATTTTGATAGTATTCTTTGAAAAAAAATCGAAGAAAATGCTAATTTTTGAAATTCAGCAGACAACATTTAAGCAGACGACAAATTTCCCAGCATGCAAAGGGTTAAATGAAAACTAAGAAAGACATGTGTTTCCGGCAACTCTTTGTTAACATGCAGACACTAGTTTTTTGCAGACATTTGTTTGTAGCAGAGATTAGTTTTTTGCAGACATTTGTTTGTAAAATGTTTATTTAATTTTTTTTAACACATTATGTATTGCGATTTTTTGTACTCAATTTTGGGTCAATTTTGTTGTTGTTTCTTTTACATGGTGTAACTGCATTTTCTGGATGTTTTTGTGGATGAATAATTGTTCATTTCACTTTCATATTATGGTGCACACCAGCCCTTACCCTACCTATTCCAGCCATCTGAACATCAGAAATAGATCAAAGTATTACGGTAAACTGTGTTTCAAAACTTTCTTGAAGGGATTTCATTCAGACTAATAATGTTATTTAACATGAACACATTTCAGTGTTCTATGGCTACAAGAAGGTTCCCCAGACGGCTGAGGAGGAGCAGGTCCTTATGAGCCGAGAAGACCGTCGTGCCGTCGCTGAGTACGTCATCTTGCGGGCCCGCGCCGCCAACAGGTTGAAGGAGGTCGGACGTGATGAATTGCTTGTCTCAGAGAATCTGGCAGACCTCATTAAGAAAGGTTTGATTATCGTCCTCCCTCAGCCCTTCTGTGAAGAAGCTGGGGTATGTTTCTTAATTTGCATCTGTCTCTCGGTTGGTCTGTACACTGCTCAATTAAGTGGATGGTCGCTCAGTGCATAATTTTGTTTTAACATGGTACCTGCAAAACCTTATAACCTAGCACATTGGAATGGTGTTTAATTTGGGGCTTCTGGTAGATGCCTTTTGATTTTGAGTTAAAGAAGTAAAGGTCTCGGGTTGGGCAAACATGTTTTACTTACTTACATTTTTTTTGAATTCACCTGTGCAAAGCAAAGCATGAGGTTTAAGGACAAAACTTTTACATCAAGTGCGATGTCTGTTGTGTGTTACCCCTAAAATTTTCATTCAAACTGCATGTGTGAGCTAATTTGAACAATATTTTACAAGAATCATTCTTTTGGTCACAAGATCTTCAAACATTTTGTAAAATTAAAACTTAAATTATTTATTTCAGAAACCAAAAAGTTCATGTTTTTTATTATATATTGTATAAGATTGTATAGTGTCCCTCTACTTGGTTTGTGAAGAAAATGTCCCTGTGGTCAAAACTGGCTGCACATCAGGGTTCACATGATTTGTATAGAATTGTATATACAGTACGAAATATCTTAAGTAATTTTCTCAGAAACTGCAAGGTCAGAAGTTGAATGTTTGGCATGTAATATTGTTAGTGGTCCTCTTCTAAGTTTATTCAAATCATGACCCTAAGACCAAAGCTGGCTTTCTTGTACTTCTTAAACTCAATGCAGTATAAAGGATGAAGTCTCTGCCTAGATATCAATAGATATTGAGTTTGATTCTTACTCAGGATGTCTGAGATCCTCCAGGCAATCGCCATGAATTGGTTGACACCATTAAACCGACTAGAGCGTTTGACTTAAGTCAACTGAAACAAGAAAATGAAAACCTCTACTAGTTGCTGTCTCATGAGGATTTGTCAAACATATAAAATACATACAATTAATAGGACATATTACTAGAATAGTCTATATTGCTGCTTGTTGTGTTTCAGAGAATGCAGAAAAGCATGACCTTGACCCTGTGGAAGAAATGGCAGCCCTGAGGGACTACCGACGCCGACGGCAAACATACAGGGCCAAGAATGTGCATATTACCAAGAAATCACATACAGAGGTACAGTGATTTGTTTGTAGTATTTTTGTCTTCTTTTAAATATCTGTCACAAAATATAGAACTTCAAATATTTATAATACTCAACTAATTGGTACCATATTGTTATTCTGTCTGACAACATTTTAACGATTATTACCATTTTAAAATAATCTTCATTTATGATTTTTCAAAAAAACAAAACCATTTTGTGTAATTGTTTATATAGAGAATATAATGTGAGTTTTGGATAAAGATCAAGTTTATCATGCGAGGCTTAGAACTGATGTAGCGCGAGGCTTGCCGAGCGCTAACATGGTTCGTGCCGAGCATGATAAACTTGATCTTTATCCAAAACTCACATACTATTCTATTTATCCTATTATTTTGTGGTCGTTTATCGTTCAAAAAGAGTAAAAATACTTTAAAATTCAAAGAAACAGCGCTGGTTTTCCAAGTTGACTCCGAAGTGTTTGTTTTCTTCAACGTCATCATTTGCTATGACGTCACATTGAAACATATAGTGTTCTTAAGATAGAGATCGGAAAACCATGGTCTAAAAATAGCGATAGTATAAAGGTAAAGTTTATACGATCGTTGTTATACTATCGATTTTCATCTGTTAATAGGATAAAGGTTAGTTTACAATCTTCATGTTGTTAATTATCAAGTTAAAAATCTAGAGTTGGGGCACCTATTACCATAAAATTGTGTTATTATGCCCCCGGTAGGGTGGCATATAGCAGTTGAACAGTCCGTCAGTCTGTGCGTCCGTCCAAAAACTTTAACATTGCCCATAACTTTTGCAATATTGAAGATAATGTAGCAACATGATATTTGGCATGCATACGTATCTGATGGAGCTGCACATTTTGAGTGGTGAAAGGTCAAGGTCATCCTTCAAGGTCAAGTATATGGCTTCAAAGCGGCGCAGTAGGGGTCATTGTGTTTCTGACAAACACATCTCTTGTTTTTGAATGTGTTGGTAATATGTGATGCTTTGCAATGCAGTATACATGTTAGTACATTTTGTCCATTATGCTATTATGTAGATTTAATAAATATAACTGCTGAAAATGAGGAATTTGGAATCTTTTATTGAACATGGCATTAACATTTAACTCTCCAGGTTTTGCCTTTATATGAATAAAGTCTGTGTTTTTATTTGACAAAGAAATGTCTGGATAAAATAAGCTGTTCCCACTTTACCAGTTTCATTTTAGTGTAAAGGTGTTTAATGACTATTCAGTCAATTATCTAATTTTGGTCATGATAAACCTCTCCTTGCCATAGCTGATTGGTGCTATACATTGATAATAGTGTTACTACTGAACTTACTATCAGGCTTTTGCCTGCAGATCATGCGTGAAGTGATTAACAACCAGATGGAGATGTACACACAGTCCTTGATAGATGAACAAGATCTGGAAAGGTACCCGACCTTTGTCTTGTATTAAAGAAGTTTCATACCCAATCTTAATTAACCATCTTTGTATTACATAGATCAAAATAGCCCGAAAGGCTGAGTAATCCCAAATTGTTTAATGAAAGGCTGAGTAATCCCAAATTGTTTAATCATTCTCTTAGAGCTAGAAAAAAAATCTTATGGTCTTTATCAATGCAAGAAAAACCCAGTTCTAATTTACCAAGGCTTAGGGTTCTTGCTAATTGAATTAGAATTCTAACCTCCAAAAAAAAAGAGCTGATGGTACCTTGTCGTGTGTTTGTTGTTTGTATAAAACTGTGATATTTTGCAAAAATGACATACTTAAACAAAACAAAAATTATCTTGACTGTCAAAATATGAATGTTGTTACATTTACTTAATCTGCAACAATTAATTGTTAATATTCTTAACTTATTTTTTTTTTCATTATATATAAATTCATTTATACCCATCATTTTGATTCGAATAAAAGAGCTGTAATGATCTAACGTCTGTTTTTGTTGGAAGTGCTTTTTTCATTTTGTGTTATTGTGGTTAGCATTATTGTTATTTTAATTTATTTGTGTATTTAACGTAGTTGTATTACATAAACATACACAGTTTGAAACGTATTATATATATTGCTTGATATTTACTTATTATGTAATAAACGTTAAAGAAATTTTATTTTAAAGCTTTAATTATTCCTGTTCGCTTAATTTTGTACTATTGGATAAGTAATTGTATCCAATATTTTTTTCTTCCAAATGAAGAAACGGTCTATAATTGATATAAATTGTTTTTATCATACAATTTCTTATTTTACAGGGATGCAAGAAATCCGGAATTTAAAATACCTACTCGTAATGAATTAGGTTTTACCTACCCTATGGAAAATGTTAAACATGAGCATAGGTCAAGGTCAAGGACACCTAATAGCTCATCAAGGTCAGAAAAGAGGTCAAGGTCACGTTCTAGAATAAATTCAAGTGCAAAAGAGTTGGAACCAAAACACAGGTAAGATTTCTTGAGATTTGTTTGGTTTTATAAATGTGTATTAAGAGTCTTGTTGAACATCCTTGTATCATACTTAGAGTTACAGTCGAAACCCGATGGCTCTAACTCGCTTTGCTCGAATTTCCGGTTGGCTCGAACTCTCATCAAAGCACCGATTTTTTATTGCTATATATTCATATAAAATTTTGTCGGATGGCTCGAATTCGCGAAGCTCAAATTATCGGATGGCTCGAATATCGTCTATGCCTTTACAAAGAAAGCTCAAAAATGTATATAAGCATTAGATATTGGTCTTTTTTATTAATCAGCAAATTTACACAGTAGCAATTGTAGTTAAAGCTTTTAAAATATCATTCATTAAAAAAAAATCACTTTTTGGAGCAATTAATATATTCTGTTAATAATTATGGCCTCTCTGTGATGAAGTAACAATTTAATGAAGGTCCACACACTTCCTTCAGATTGAGGGAATCATTTTTAACAGATGTCTTACCATAAAATGCTATGGGTTTACATTTTTGCTTCTCTGAGAATGAATGGCTCAAGAAAAGCTAATAAGATCACTATATGTCTGCTGCTGGTTTATGAGTGGTGTGCATCTTCAACTTTGAGCTTGTAAACACTGTAAAGTCTACATTTATCATGCAATCTTGATAAAAATTTATCAGAATGTTTATCATGACAATATCATGCCAACTTTGAACCTTGGTCACGTTGGTTCAGAAACTAGGTCACCAGGTTAACCCATTCATGCCTAGCATCCTGAAAAAAGGACATTGCAAACAGCTGATGTGGCGTCTCATCTGGGTCTTCCCTGTTTGCTTAAAGGAATTTCAGTAAGTAATATTCTAAATATAGAAATAAATATACTAGACATCCCTAATTTTGGAAATAAATTGATCCAATTTACAAGGATGGGAGAGTCCACTGGGCATAAATGGGTTAATTTTAAGACAAAAAATAGCTGCCAGTTTAGAGGCCTTATTTATGATTCAATCTTAATGAAACTTAATCAAAATGTAAAACTTGACATTTCTGAGGCTGAGTTTGAATCTGGGTATCGTTGTTTCTCAAACTAATTTACCTGTTCAAATCTTAGAAAAACCTTGTTATCAATCTTTATTTCACTCAGTCAGAATATTCATCTTTTGCCTGAGTTTGACTTTTCGTCTTGTGCATCCAAAAACTTTGTCCCAGGACGGTGGTGCGGTGGTTGAGTGGTAGCACTGTGGTCTACTATTCCAGAGGTCCCCGGTTCAAATCCCGGCCGGGGCACTGGAAATTTCAGAAATGCTTCAAGTGTTTCCCACCCAACTAGAGATGTACTGGTATGAAACCCAGGTAATTCCTGCGTGTATCGGTGCTATACACTGAGCATGTAAAAGAACCAAGGTATCTATTCGCAAAGAGCTAGGGTATCGCACCCGGATTCCTTGTATCCCAATTCTGCTTGCTGTCTCTTCAGCAAAACCAAAGGACGCCATTGGAAATAAGTGCTTGCACTTTCATGGGTTATCCTTGACCGCAAGGTCAAAATAAATACATCCATACAAAAAGACACCCAGGAAACAGACTCGAGAGCTTTCTATGCAATCGAGCTTAAATAAATAGGTTTAAAAAAAAATAATTAAAAATCTAATACCACTTTAGAGACCACATTTATGACACAACCTTGATGAAACTTGATCGGAATGTTTATCTTGAAAATATGAAGGCCATGTGCTAATCTTGTTCAATTGGGGTAAAGACAAATATTTGATCACCAGGTCAAATCTTCAACAATTAGTCTCTGTTAACAACTTCTAAAATTCAAAAAAGGTATCAACTATTTCAAGCTTTTTGCCAAAATACTGATTTAATGCTTCTTGATAAATAGCATTCTTTGAGCTGGTTTAGACAGATTCTTCTGAGCATATATCAAAAGTTAAGTGCAGAATTCCTTATTTTGTTACATTTTTCGGAATACAATTTAATAATGTAGTATACTCTTCTTTTTTTAAACGAGGTAATTTTTTATGGCAATATTGTTAACCTGTAGTAACCTAAAAAAAATGTAATCAGTATGTGTGACTATTTCTAAGTAGATCAATTTTTTTATAGTTGAGAAATACTGTTATGTTACAAATACGTACAGTATGGTTGGAATGTTACAATGAAATTAAGTGGAGCATTTGATAAGTTATGAGATTTAGACTGTCATCACCTACACTATGCACTCTACATTTATACATTTGTGTGTATCTTGTTTCTTCATGGTAAGATACATTTGATTCACAAAATGCAATGGTAAACAACCATCTCTTTTGACAAGAGCTAATGTCAGCTTATTTTACAATTATATATTATTTTACCTTATGTGAAATAAAAAATAATTATGTTCACGCTTGAATGCACATCTTAAATTTGAATTTGATTACACTAAAGAAATTCCTAAGTGTGCTTAAGTTTTTCTGAAGTGTCTTTCAAAAAGTGGTTACTGATCCGTTTCTATGAACATGTAATCATATCAAACTGCCATCTCATGTACCTGCAGAAGTAAGTCACCTTCAGCACAGAGGTCAGGATCACGACAAAGGTCACCATCTATGCAGAGGTCAAGGTCATATCATAGGTCAAGGTCACATTCTAGGCAAAGGTCACAGAGTGCTGAAAGGAAATCCCACAAATCCAAGAAGAAAAAGAAACATAAGGCTCATAGCCGATCGAAAAGCAGGGACAGGTATGTTATGCTGATTAAAAAATATGTTGCTAAATAGAGTTGTGCAGTGACTGTGGTATTTAAGCTGTTTTTATCAAATAATTTTACAACCAAAGAACATTTGAATTGTAAATACTCTCCTTGGAATAATCTTAATGTATGAAATAAATTCATATGTCTTTATTTTTATATCAGCAAACAGCTTCTTTAGTCATCATTTATAACTAAATCGTAATAAACAATACCTAGAATTGTGTATTGCTCAAAACTGTAATTTTATGGGACTACAATTATGAATTTTGACATTATATAAACAGTGAGAGTTATTCAAATCATGTACCAATACGCAGTATTCAACAGTCATTTTTATTTTAAAGTCCATTTTTCAGCACCATTTTGTTCTAAAATTCATTAAAACTTTTTTTTAAATGTATTGCGGCATTAAAATGTTTGATATTTTACCAGCTTATTTCAGTATGTCGGTAAATTATTAATTTGAAGGGCAAAGCTGCACAATCAGAATCAATTTTCACACAAAGCTTTATTATTGGTTATGGCAGTATTTGCATTTTCTGATATGTTTAGAGCAAAAACGTTTTATTTTCTACTTACAGAGGCCATAAGAAGCACAAGAAACACAAGCACGAGAGGTCCTCTAAAAGCCCTGAGATCCAGTGATGTGAAGAATGTTCATGTGCTTCAGGACTACCTTACTCTCTATTCATTATTTGACAATCTGTGATCAAATTGTTGCACTGTCTTAAGACACACAATCTGTGTTTATATATTCCATGACTTGTCGTTTAATAATTTGTTAAACGTTTGGTTATCGTATGATCATTTATTTCTGACTTCAGAGTCATTGGCTACGTGATCATAGTTTTATGATCTTGAGCACATGATTTCTGGTTCGTCTCACCTTCGCTGGTCAGTGGTCAATCAACGATGGCAATGTCATTTAATGGTCCATGGATGAATAAAAACACATGGTCAATGGTCACGATCTTAAATCACATGATCCAAAGTGAAAACACAGTATATGATCCGTGATATAAGATGTGCTCTCTAGTTTTCAAAGATTTAGTAATCTTTCTTTAACACAATATATCTTCAAATCAATTGCCATGATATAACAATTCGTGTTGCCTATGGTTAACACTTACTGTTATGAAGTCCGCATGAGCAAATGTACATCTTGCATTTTTATGCCCTGGATCAAATGATCAGGGGTATATTGTTTTTGGCCTGTCCGCCTGTCATTGTATGTGTCTGTCATTGTATGTGTCTGTCTGTCTGTGTGTCACAAACTTTTAACCTTGGTTGAACTTTTGCAATAACTTTTGCAATATTGAAGATAGCAACTTGATATTTTGCATGCATGTGTACCGCATGGAGCTGCACATTTTGAGTGGTGAAAGGTCAAGGTCATCCTTAAAGGTCAAAGATCAAAAAACAATATTCAAAGCGGCGCAGTAGGGGGCATTGTGTTTCTGACAAACACATCTTTTGTTGGTTAACTGCATTACAAAGACTGTCTCCTGTTCTATAAATAATCTATAACAACTATTATCAAAGATGTCATTGATTATAAAAATGTATATATAGTTCTCATAACCGTGTTTTTATGCTCCCCCTAAATTTTTTGGGGGGAGCATATTGTTGCCGCTTCGTCTGTTCGTGAGTGTGTCCGTCCGTGCACAATTTTTGTCCGGGCTATTTCTCAGCAATTAATGACTGAAATTCAATTAAACTTTATGGGAATCTTCACTACCAAGAGGAGATGTGCATATTATCAGCCGGTTCTGGTCGGATGATTTTTCACAGAGTTATGGCCCTTTGAAATTTTCCATTAACTGTACATATAGGGCAATTCTTGTCCGGGCTATTTCTCAGCAACTAATGACCGGAATTCAATGAAACTTTATGGGAAGCTTCACTACCAAGAGGACATGTGCATATTTTCAGCGGGTTCTAGTCAGATGATTTTTCACAGAGTTATGGCCCTTTGAAATTGTTAAGTTGCTAAACCATCCATCATATTATTTTGTCCAAAGTTATGCCCCTCAAGACGTTTCCTTTTATCTGAATATATAGTGCAATATTGTGACAAAAAAAAACCTTTGGGGAGCATCACCCGTCTCAGACGGTTTCTTGTTTCATTAAGTTGTCTTGATCGTCTTTTTTTTTCAAAAATTAGTTATGGTACATATCAGCATGTGAATGCTTAAATAAAAGCAGTTTCAATTTAATGCGTTTTATATATGTGTTTTGTCTGCATTTAGTTTGTTCTTCTTGTTAATAAATTACACTTGTAACCATCTACCAATATCTTGATTTTGTTATAGACTCATTTACCACATCCATTGTGTCCGATAATTTCAGTCAGTCAATAACTGAATTAATATTCGATAATCCATTCCTTTAATGTGAGAACATTTAGATATAATTCGCCACAAAAGGTCATCGGGGTTTGTGAATTTGAATTACCATTTGTCAACATGCATGAATGCTGTCTCTCCAAATAAGATGCGTAAGTGTTCAACTTATCCCATTATAGATTTGAAAATAGCTAATTTGCTTTTTATTTTAAACCCATAAAGAGAGTAAAACTAAGTGGATTCATCAAGATGAACATTGTTGATGTTTAAGTCTGAGATTTTCCGTATCAAAGTAGTAAATGTTGTGCTCTTTATTGTACCTATACAATGTATGTACACCTAGTGAAGCAATCGTGTTCTTTCGGGACTTGTAATGAATTGATAAAAGATATATAATTATCAAGGTACTAGTATTTCCCAGTATAAAGCTTGTGAGGACTGAATATTGCGCACATAACAGCTGTTATGTTTGTTGTTGGCATGTATGCATATATATTTAATTTGAAGTGATGCTTCTCCCCGATAAACAAGATGGTCATGAAGACTAGAGTGCTCACCTGAGTTATGCTAATTCCCGATAAACAAGATGTTCATGAAGACTAGAGTGCTTAGCTGAGTAATGCTAATTCCCTATAAACAAGGTAGTCATGAAGACTGGAGTGCTCACCTGAGTAATGAGAATTCCCGATAAACAAGATGTGCATGAAGACTGGAGTGCTCACCTGAGTAATGCTAATTTCCGATAAACAAGATGGTCATGAAGACTGGAGTGCACACCTTAGAAATGCTAATTTCCGATAAACAAGATGGTCATGGAGACTGGAGTGCTCACCTTAGTAATATTAATTCCCGATAAACAAGTGGTCACAAAGACTGGAGTGCTCACCTTAGAAATGCTAATTCCCGATTAACAAGTTGGTCACGAAGACTGGAGTGCTCACTGAGTTATGCTAATTCCAGATCATGAAGACTGGAGTGGTCAACTTAGTAATGCTTATTCCCGATAAACAAGTTGGTCACAAAGACTGGAGTGCTCACCTTAGTAATGCTAATTCCCAATTAACAAGTTGGTCACGAAGGCTGGAGTGCTCACCTTCGAAATGCTAATTCCCGATTAACAAGTTGGTCACGAAGTCTGGAGTGCTCACTGAGTTATGCTAATTCCAGATAAACAAGTTGGTCATGAAGACTGGAGTGGTCAACTTAGTAATGCTAATTCCCAATAAACAAGTTGGTCACAAAGACTGGAGTGCTCACCTTAGTAATGCTAATTCCCAATTAACAAGTTGGTCACGAAGGCTGGAGTGCTCACCTTAGAAATGCTAATTCCAGATAAACAAGTTGGTCACAAAGACTGGAGTGCTCACATTAGAAATGCTAATTCCTGATAAACAAGTTGGTCATGAAGAAGACTGGAATGCTCACCTGAGTAATGCTAATTTCCGAGAAACAAGAAGGTCATGAAGACTGGAGTGCTCACCTGAGTTATGCTAATTCCTGAGAAACAAGATGGTCACGAAGACTGGAGTGCTCACCTGAGAAATGCTAATTCCCGAGAAACAAGATGGTCACGAAAACTGGAGTGCTCATCTGAGTAATGCTAATTCCTGATAAACAAGTTGGTCATGAAGACAGGAGTGCTCACCTTAGTAATGCTAATTGCCGATAAACAAGTTGGTCATCAAGACTGGAGTGCTCAACTTAGTAATGCTAATTCCCGATAAACAAGATGGTCATGAAGACTGGAGTGCTCACCTGAGTGATGCTTATTCCCGATAAACAAGATGATCACGAAGACTGGAGTGCTCACCTGAGTAATGCTAATGCCCGATAAACAAGATGGTCATGAACACTGGAGTGCTCACCTTAGTAATGCAAATTCCCCATAAACAAGGTGGTCACGAAGACTGGATTGCTAACCTGAATAATGCTAATTCCCGATGAACAAGATGGTCATGAAGACTGGAGTGCTCACCTGAGTAATGCTTATTCCCGATCAACAAATTGGTCATGCAGACTGAAGTGCTCACCTTAGTAATGCTAATTCCCGATAAACAAGATAGTCACGGTGCTCACCTGAGTAATGCTAATTCCCGATAAACAAGATGGTCATGAAGACTGGAGTGCTCACCTTAGTAATGCTAATTCCCGATAAACAAGATGATCACGAAGACTGGAGTGCTCACCTGAGTAATACTAATTCACGATAAACAAGATGATGACGAAGACTGGAGTGCTCACGTGAGTAATGCTTATTACCAGGGATCATATTTTCCCGCAACATCAATCGGTCCGGATATAAATGGGGGAAAGTATCCGAAAATGTGTATCCGAATTCATGACAAATTACGTTAAAATATATACCATTGATTTTGCCATTCATGAAGGTGGTATAATACATGTACAAGTAAAACTCCCTTTGGCACTTTTTTTAACGGAACGAGTTTTCTCAACTGGTTTTATCATTTGGTATTTCATTGTTATTTCGTGTGCTGTTTTATCAGACTTTTTTCATCGTTGTCAATATTATTAATCTGTGTAAGTCTATACCGATGTTTTAAATTGTTGTCGACTCGATAAGATAAAATCTTACAAACATGCACTGAACCAAACAAATGTCTGTGCGTAGGTTGGCTACTGACAACAACAAACCAAATAATTGTGGTAAGAAATAATTTGTTGTCAAATAACCCACGTCCGATGCGTAGAGATTTAATCACGAGAGCGAAGCATTTGAAACCACGCATCTAATTTTCCGGTCGTGTGTTATTTAACAACAAAGTATAAAGTACACGAATTATTTCGATTCTAACACGGTTTTACTAAAGATTTATTCAATGTATATTATTTTTCTTGTGCACTATTTTATGTGAAGTTCCGCCCATAAAAATAACTTTCGGCTGTTCTGTCGATCAGATCCGCGACTTTCATTCATAATTATAGTACCGGATTATTACGCTGGTGGAAAATGTATCGGCATTTGTTGTTTAGTTACAGCGCGTGCATTCAGACGCGTCTTTTCGGATGCGTCTTTAATCCGCTGTTCACAAGTTTTTGATTCTAGGTCTGACGTGCAATAAACCGGTCCTGACCGGTTTAGAGACTGCAGAGAATGGTTTATCACACCTAATCGAGATAAGAATGTCATAAGGGTGTATTAGCATGTACACTGTGTAATCGATTTCATGACATGGGAATTTTAATAGCAAACAGAATCAGACCGACTGTTTGGGATTTTTAATCGGTCTTTCATGACCCCAATCGGTCTAGGACCGACAAAACCGAAAAAACTATGATCCCTGCTTATTACCGATAACAAGTTGGTCATGAAAACTGGAATGTTCACCTGAGTAATGCTAATTTCCCATAAACAAGGTAATCATGAAGACTGGAGTGCTCACCTGAGTAATGCGAATTCGCGATAAACAAGATGAACACGAAGATTTGATTAATCACCTGAGAAATGCTAATTTCCGATAAACAAGTTGGTCATGAAGACTTGCGTGCTCACCTTAGTAATGCTAATTCCCGATACACAAGATGGTCACGAAGACTGGAGTGCTCACCTGAATAATGCTTATTCCCGATGAACAAGATGGTCATGAAGACTGGAGTGCTCACCTGAGTAATGCTTATTCCTGATAAACAAGTTGGTCATGCAGACTGAAGTGCTCATCTTAGTAATGCTAATTCCCGATAACCAATATGGTCAAGAAGACTGAAGTGCTCACCTGAGTAATGCTAATTCCTGATAAACAAGATGTGCATGAAGACTGGAGTGCTCACCTGAGTAATGCTAATTCCCTATGAACAAGATAGTCATGAAGACTAGAGTGCTCACCTGAGTAATGCTAATGCCCAATAAACAAGATGGTCATGAAGACTGGAGTGCTCTCCTGAGTAATGCTTATGCCCGATAAACAAGATGGTCATGAAGACTGAAGTGCTCACCTGAGTAATGCTAATTCCCGAGAAACAAGATGGTCGCGAAGACTGGAGTGCTCACCTGAGTAATGTTAATTCCTGATAAACAAGATGGTCACGAAGACTGGAGTGCTCACCTTAGAAATGCTAATTCCTGATAAACAAGTTGGTCATGAAGACTGGAGTGCTCACCTTAGTAATGCAAATTCCCGAGAAACAAGATGGTCATGAAGAATGGAGTGCCCACCAGAGTAATGCTAATTCCTTATAAACAGGATGGTCATGAAGACTGGAATGCTCACCTTATTATGCTAATTCCCGATAAACAAAAGGGTCATGCAGACTGCAGTGCTCACCTTAGTAATGCTAATTCCCGATAAACAAGATGGTCACGAAGACTGGAGTGCTCACCTGAGTAATGCTATTTCCCGATGAACAAAATGGTCATGAAGACTGGAGTGCTCACCTGAGTAATGCTAATTCCCGATCAACAAGATGGTCGCGAAGACTGAGTGCTCACCTGAGTTGAAGGCACACAAATTGTCAAATATATGAACTTATACCGGTAATCGAGTCATTGACTATATATAAAGAATTGAATAGCATTTTTCTGCATTTCATCAGTGTATGAACTGTCGGGAAAATGACGGCTAATTTGCATAAACGCCGACGGCGTTCATGCATAAATTAGGTGTATTATTCCCGACAGTTCATACACCGATGAAATGGAGAAAAATGCTTTGCAATTCCTATAATTACAATACAAAATTATCTTAAAGCTGAAATTCTATCGTGGTAAGGGTCATAAAAGTCCTTTTAATCTAGCGTATGAATCTTTTTACCGTTTCGGTTTCATATCCGTCAAACGGGTATATCGCTGAAGTTCGCGCAAAAAATATAACGTCATTTAGCTATTGACCAATAAAAAACAACGCCATTAAGTTTCGCGCAAAACATAACATCATTTTGGCAACTTGTTTCATTCGGTACCCCTCGCAGATTATCATAATCGGACTCGGGAGAAATACGGGTTGAAAGTGGTCCGCCCACGTGATACCATTCTTTACAACAACAAAAACAATAACAACGATGGCGTCCATAACTCCTGTAGAGTATGTACTTCAGAGCATAGAAAATCCCCATTTTCATCTTTGCAAAATGTAAACAACTCGCAAAACCGGCCATGTTTGTTTTTACTATGTAATTTTGATTCGCTAGGCCCGCGTAGGTAGACCGCAATACCGCTTCCGAAATGTGTATTCATACTATCTCCTTCGAGGTACTTATCCGATGTTTGACGGAAAGGGCCGAGAATGTGCGATTGAACTTGTTTATGACCAGAAAATAGCGCCATGAATATTCATGTTTAAATTTGCATACGAAGTGGGTCCATCAGAAAATGAAAAACCGGTCACGTGAACAAATTATCCAATCAGAATGCAGCATTCATATGAATGTGACAAAGGTTGTAATTATTGGTCTTTTTTTTTAAATGTTTGCCCAGATATAGTAAAACTCACATTGGTTATAATGTTTTATTGGGTTTTTGTAAGATTTTTAAATATGTCGTTTTTAGACATGCTTATATTCAAACTTGATCTAAATCCTAACGTGTCTTAGATATTGAAAATAACTTTCTAAGTGCCATCAAGATTGAGTCATATATCGGGTGTCAAGAGTGGTCACAGTGTTGTTATTTTGTTTATTTATCAGTTCATCCCGTGACCAAGATTTTGACCCATATTCGAACTTGGTCTATTGTTAAAACATTTTGAAGAAGTCTCATCGATGCTTACTTGAGCCAAAAATGTGTTCTTTACATTGGAAATGGGCAATGAGGTAACGATAAATATTTTTTGTGACTAAGTGTTTGGTCCCATTGTAATAATAATCGAACATCGCATTGATTCTATAAAATATAAACATCCTGACCAAAGTTTCATCAAGATTGAGTCATACATATATGAGTTCCAGATTGATAACACTATTTTGATAGATGTGTCCCAGAAACCTAGTTTCTTACACAGCCTGACGTGTATCTCTAGTAAACAAAAACTGAAGCCTCCAAATAGATTACGAGCTTAACGCTGATGA
The DNA here is from genome assembly GCF_020536995.1 of Dreissena polymorpha. Taxonomy (NCBI): domain Eukaryota; kingdom Metazoa; phylum Mollusca; class Bivalvia; order Myida; family Dreissenidae; genus Dreissena; species Dreissena polymorpha. The sequence continues at coordinate 114,522 of NW_026273338.1, read as the reverse complement.
TGCACACTTCACGACGAGGGTCGGACGTCAGATACGGACTGTTATAAAAGCTTAATTTAGCCCTTCCTGCTCCGGGTTTTATAGATAATTGATAAACTTTTGCACGAATTATCCTTGTACATAACGCAACGAGTACTTGTTATGCCCCCGGATCGAAAGATCGGAGGTATATTATTTTTAGCCTGTCTGTCATTGTATGTGTGTGTGTGTGTGTGTCCCAAAACTTTAACCTTCTTCATAACTTTTGCAATATGGAACATAGCAACTTAATATTTGGCATGCATGTGTATCTCATGGAGCTGCACATTTTGAGTGGTCAAGGTCATCCTTCAAGGTAAAAAAATATCAAAGCGGCCCATTAGGGGGCATTGTGTTTCTGACAAACACAACTCTTGTTAACATCAACAATATGATTTAATAATTATGAACATTTTCATTTGGAGACTCGTTTGAAAATCTTTAAAGTTCATATCCATAGATGAAACTTGGCCTATTTGTTTCATTGTCCACTTGGGCTGTTATTGGCCTTCTGGATCCGATACGAAATAAACAAAACAAAACATCAAACTTTCAGCGACTTTTCAACAGCTTGATCAAAAAAATGAGTTTTCAAAATAGAATCAACATAAGAGTATTTATTATTATGTCATTTATGCATATATAGAAACAATAAGAATGCTTAAGCATTTAAACAGAGATTTCTTATAACTTATCGTTCATCGTTATAGTTTTTTTTCGTTTCATTTTATAACAATAAGATTATTTAGTATGTACAAAGGACAAATAAGTTCTACGAATAAAAAGCATCAAAAGGCACAATACAGTCTTTAGAAGTCACAGAAATAAGAGATGTTGTTATAGAATAAAGCCAGACACAGTTTGTACTTAGAAGATCTCAATAGGAATTAATTAACATTTTGCTATTGTTGTTGTATGTATTCATTAAATAAATATGATGATTGCAATAATGGAAATACAACGTGGGACACATTTTCGCTGACATATCTATTAAATTCAAACGAAAAACCCAGAGAATCAACCAGCTGATTGTATGCATCCTTACATGGAGCTACATAATTTTTATAACAATTTTGAATTTTCAGCATATATTTAATCAAATTTGACCGCACACCTGCTCTTACAACAAGTGCAAAACGGAGTAATGCTATTAATAAATGCAATAAAACCGCTAATGGCGTAATAATAAATCAGGCTGCTAACGAAGGGACATACGTACGCGAAAGCAGATGCGCGTACGCAGAACGACAGGGCGAACGAACAGCTAGGGAAAGGATATAATTATGACGACTGAGAAGAGCAGCGTACGTACGACAAGCACCGGAATGGGCGCACGTGACAAGAGTGAGGGTAGGGGCGAACGAACGAAGAGTGATAGGACCGTTATTTATACGACGAGTTGGAGGTGTGTACATACGAAAAGTTGGAAGTACTTACGTATGACGAGTTATGTAGGTGCGTATGCACTACGATTGAGGAGAGGGACGAACAATAAGTGATGGGCGATGCGTTTATGAGCCGAGTTGGGGTTCTATGTAAGGCGAATGGGAAGGGACGGGAAGGGACGGGTTTAGTAATAATTTTTTGACGGACATATGTAAGACAAGTTGGATGTGCATACATACGACTTGAAGGGACATACGTCCGAAGAGTACGTATGACGGCCAAAATGGGCGTACGATTTGTAGGCGCGTATGTACGATGAGCGAACGAAGAGGTACGCGTACGACGAGTGACAGGTGCTAATCGTACGTACGAAGAGGATGAGCGTACGTAAGACAAGTAAGGGATGTGCATTATGTACTACGAGCGAGGTAATGCGCATACGTATGACGATGGATGGGAGGGGCGTACGGACGACGAGTGAGAGAAGGGGAATGATTCAAATCATACGCTTTACATATACTAATATAAGTACTCTTGTTTATGACCTCGGGTCGATTGAGATCAACAACACAGTGTTTTGCTACATGTTGTATATTTAGCTCATCTTACTCGACTCTATTTACATATATCTATGCCGTTCGTATAAATCAAACTAATTGAAATGCCGTTTCATGACAAAATGTGTATACATGGTGGCATTAGAAGAATCAAAGTGCTGAAGGCACTTAAGTTGTTCGCTGTTGTAGTCATTGATTAGCTTGTGCGCATTGCACAGGCTAATCAGTGTGCACAGGCTAATCTTATTTGACATGCATTAAGCCCCGTTTTCCCTGAAAGCAGCCAATATGCACAGATTTCAATGATAAACACTAGACTGGCCAATGTCGTCTTACAAGCCGGTAAATACACTCACTGCAGTAGTAGATAAAGACGCTCCTAAGCATTCGTCGTCTGCAGTGCAGACAGGCAGCGGTAATCGTCCCTAGCATAGTGAGTTACGGTTCTTAGTGTAGCTAAGGCTTCTAAGCACATACTGATTTGCAAAACATGCTCTGTGAATTTAGTCGTGAGCTAACGCTCACAACTAAAAACAAATAACAACGACATTTGAGTGAATGGTACCAGTGCTTGCTTTTTGATCTATCTATGCAGACAAACAAGATAAGTATTGATGCAAAGCATCAAAGGGCGTCGGGAATTTCAGTGTAAAAAGGCACTCAATGAAGTTACATGGAACGATTTTTTTTCTACTGTAAATATTAATATATTGGCCGATTATTTTAAACAAAATAGAAAACGATACTGGTATAACCATTATCTATGATTTTGTGTTATAACCCCCAAATAACCATTATCTATGATGTTGTGTTATAACCCCCAAATAACCATAATCTATGATTTTGTGTTGTAACCCCCAAATATTTCATAGTTCATTTTATTTACATTGGTTTCCTTTTTTTACTGGCATCCGTGTGCAGTTTTCATTAATGGAACAGAACTGTGTAGGTTTTAAAAAATCTGCTTCAACTTGTAAGCGTAATTTCATATTTTTCTCAACTTCAAGGGGAGATGATTCTGAACTTTTTCTTACGTTGCTCATTTACGATAGGGGTTAAGTACTCATTGATATGAAAACACTGTAAAAGTTTTAATGTGTTTACGACCCCCCCCCCCCCCACCCTCTCACACATATATTTCATGGGCATAATAAAAACAAAAAAATGGTTACAATAAAACAGCATATTTATTTAAACTAAAATGTCTACATCAAAACAAAAAGTTAACATAGAACACAAATAAAATAATTTGATTCTACTGGGGCTCGAACCTTGGGCCTCTCACATGTGAAGCGAGCGTGTAACCACTACACTACGGAACCGCTTGAAAAATCACCTTTTAACTAAGATATTAATAAGCTATTAATAGTCGGTGTAAATGTAAACCCGGAAGTATAAACGCTGGATAGTGAGCGGGGTTAAAGTTCCATACCACTGGCAAGGTACGGGTCAGGCCTGCGGCCTTCTATATGTGGTTCTTAAAAAAACCTGTAGGAGAACTTGATAGTAATGAGACTGAGGTGCTGTGATTGTGCTCCTCATTGATAAGCGGCTGCTTCCTTTATCAAGACTCATTATGACAATTAATAATACGTGTCTCGCTTTGCGCTCTATAGCGCCTTTATTAGTAACTAGGTGGTTGCTAGGATAGTGGAACAAAGAAGTTTTGTTTTTATACAAAGCCAGAAAGTTTCACCGGTTCGCGTATTTGCTCAGTCCCTGTGATCTTTTATTCTTGCCTAGTCCCTGTGATCAGTTATTAATTAAAACAATTAGCTTTGCATTATTGGTAATACATGCTGTAGTAAATGTAATAGGCACAAATGCAGTACTTATTTACACTAATTTACACAAAAAAGCACCACTATGCAAGATATTCTGACAACAAAAATATATACACTGATCCGTAAAATAACTTCTCCTCCCATAAGCGAAAAAAAAACGTATTACATATAAGTCGCCGCACTTCAGTGCGACGCCAATAAAAGCTGTTAGTATTTTCACATAAACGCTGCATTCTGATTTGATCATCCGAAAACGTGACATTTTCTGCATTTCATTCGTCAAAAGTGAGATAGCTCTATCATCATCGCTGAACATTAAAATTTTCCGTTCGACGAACATGAAAATGAAAGTGAATCCAGATTCGCAAGCCAGCGAATAAAAATTCGTTGTTGTCAATTTAGGTAAGCCAACTGTAGCTTAATACATGTTACGTTGTTAGTATAAGAATTGAATAGCATTTTTATGCATTTCATCGGCGTTTTAACTGACTAGAAAATTACGCCTAATTTACGTATAAACGCCTTAGACAAATGCGTCTTTTAGTACCCATTCCATCCGTCTTGAGTCGGATTTATTATGTACGAAACTAGCGAAATTAATTTAATAACTTTCATTTAATAATAAAACCAGGTGTTTGTAACACATATATACCATCCGACTTGCAGCCACATTGTAATTTCGACCTTTGATCTCTGGATTTGAAAATCATAAGATGCATTATTTGGATATTGTGTTAAAACAATTGTCTTGTTACACTGCCATTTTATATTTAACATACCTGCCGACCTAATAATCTATAGGCTTCTTTTATTCCTATTTAGCGCTCAAGTGTTTGTTGCCGGCTGAGGTTCTACATAAACGTACCCCGGAGACTCTTCAGTATACCGCAAAGTACAATGGAAATCGAAAATTCTCATTAAGTCACTGGGCTATACTCCCGGGTTATTTTTAGTGTTTTTGGTACCCTGAGAACTCTTAAGTATACTTCAAAGTACCCAGTGTAGTTTTTTAAGAAGTACCTAAGGCTACGTTGACCAATCGAGTCAAAGAAGCATACCAATATTTTACATTTGACATTTTGACATTAAAATCAAATGGCTTCATTCCACAACCAGTATACCAAATTGGATCGTAGGTCAAAGCGCTCTCTATATATCACGAGTCGCCAATATTTTTATTTTGACCATTAACGTTTTGATATCAACAGCAATATTCGTATTTTTTACAATTTACCAGTTTACTAACTTGCACGAAAATAGGTTTAATAATTCTCAAGGTATCGAGTGAGAACAAATTTACCGTGACAATACCGATATCTTTCACCTGTTAACCAAACCATCTATATGTGTCTTCCTTTTATAACCAAGTCACCATCATACCAATTAGCATTGTTCTACAGCGAATCGTTTTCTAGATATATCGTAGGTAGGAATAGTCTATGGACCTATGGACATACCGAACAAGCGATCGACAGACAATTGCCAATCACTGCCAATTCTTTTAAGGGGTTCATAAATAGTCTAAAATATAAAAATATTCTAAAAGATGTTGTTGTTGTTTTTTCATGAAACTTGGGTCTTAATATTAAAAGTTGTCACTCTATAGCTAACGGTTATCATAATTGCTATACATCAAATCCTATACATGTATTTTTTTAGACAAGAAGTTAACTAACGTCAAAAGTCGAGTAGATAAATGGTTGTGAAAATTGCCCTCTACCAGCGTCGTAGCCACGCTGAGGCACACCGAGGCAGTTGCCTCGGCTAACATTTGCAGAGCAATGTTGAGATAACAATGAAAAAAGGAAAATTTATGTCAAAGAATAAAATCTAATTTTTGGAAATTAAGGCAATTTAATGAATTTTAGGCACTATGATTTTCACAAACAAATATTAGCATTGAGTAACATTGGTTCATGTTGAGGCAGATAATTATTTCAATTTAATAACTTCAATTGATGCCGAAATGGCTCAACAAAATGATTTGAAAAATCCGTATATTAAACAAAGCGTCGCACTGCACACTTCGATCATGGTGGACATTGGAACGTACCGAGCTAGAATCGGTTGTTTTACGGCCAGGTCTGGGTCTATTTTGGACCTAGACAAACTTCGGGTGGTTGGCGTTTTCGGCTTTATTGGTATTCTCCTCTTTATAGCCGGCGTCGAGTTAAATCCGGGACCGTTTCAGGTGGTAAAATCTTTGTTTACATTAGAATTTTTAAATTATGATATACCGCCTATTAAACTTATTTGATATAAAGAAGTTCAAGTTCTTTTTAATAGTCAATGTAGTTGATTATTAGAACTGACAGAAAATGATGACGCAGTGCTAAAACAAAATTTTACACAAGAAAATTGAAAAAAAATGGCCAAAAACATTACTGATTTAAGTTGTACTCCTCATGCTAATCAATATGTTCTTGTGAAGCAATCGGTAACGCGTCAGACTCTGAATCCATTGACCACTATTATATTGTCACTGCGTTAGTTCTAACCCCAATAGGTCCGTTTTTCTCCAAATAACTTTTGATATGTGCTTATGATTGAAAACGCTTTTGATTTAATGAATTTAAACATTTTTTAAAGAGCCCTATGGTGCTTTCAAGTTCTACATGGATAAAAAAAAATCGTCCGTGAATTTGTTCTCGGTGAACTTGTCTGAACTACAACAGCAAGTTTACGGAAGCTGATTTGATGTAAACTCAAAAATAAAATATATAACAAACTCATAACGAATATGACGATAATTTAGGTATAAAATGTGGTTTAAATGACCTTTAAAACGCACCAGAGACGTTCTAGGTATAAAATGTTTTACGGTGGGGGGGGGACCCCCCTAGCATGACCTACGATACTGCCTCGGCTAAAATTTTGGTCTGGCTACGCCACTGTCTACTTGTCTGTTACAACAAATTCAATCAATATATAAGTAGAACAAAACAAATGTCGCACTTATTGATGGCAACAATTGTGGCTTTAGAAAATTCGAACCATGGAACAAATATGTTTAATATTAGATAAATTCATTCGCTTCAAAATGATTTTTCGATTGACTGTCATTCGTGATCGTTTGCGTAATCCTTGGGATCAAATCGTCTCTATTAGAAGACTATTCCCTGCCAATAACCAGTTTAACTCCTTTTAATTCTGACTAAGTAAGGTTGTAAAAAAGTTAATGTGGTGGATTGCCAAAAAGGGAAATATCTACCATAAGAGTATTTAAAAAAAAATCCAAAATTTCACAGCCAACTTTCAGATTATATTTTGAGTTTGTTACATTATATGCATAACGTTAAAATTGTGTTTTTTTGCTTTGTCGAATAACTACTCATAATTTTTTATCAACAAATGATTCAGATATAGCATGGGGTATTTATATAAATACAAATATTCTACATATTTTGGGGGAAAAAACTTAACTACACATTTGATTCAAGCTGGTATATTCACAGGTGATTAGCGTCTGGCTATGATATTTGGTGAAACATCATCTTGAATGATAAATAATCAAATTATAATGAAAAATAAACTTTTTTGAATAAAAAATAATTTCACTATCTAACAAGACTATTGACAAGCAATATATGTCCCCTACCGGATCCACCATTGTCAGATTTTTGTTGATTTTTTGTTGCCATAGCAACCATAATTTTTGACGTAGGCACGAAATGAAATGACGTGCATAATGTCCATATTGCCATCTATCCATGTTTCAAGTTTCATGAAAAAAATATGAAGAAATTTTAAAGTTATCGCAGGATCCAGAAAAGTGTGACAGACGGACTCACAGACAGACAGACACACAGAGTGAAAACCATAAGTCCCCTCTTGTGAAACCGGTAGGGGACAATTAATATATATTTGATAGTGAATTATTTTTTTCAAAAAAGTTTATTTTTCGTTATAATTTGATTATTTATCATTCAAAACTATAATTATATGATGATTCTTGTGTTGATATAATACTCTAGTCTCTTATAACTCGGTACCTTCGAGTGGCAGCATTTTATTATTATGCTTATGTTTTATTGTATGTTGTGATTGTATATATGCGGATGAGACTTTAATAAATTAAGAAACTTCAAAATGTTTTTTTCACTAATTAATATCATAGCCACACGCTAACCACCTGTGGGTATATTCGCAGTTATTGGCACAAGAATGTAAAATTCCTTGTAAAGCAGAGTAGAGCTACCCGTAAAAGGTGGAAAATTCAACAAGCTTTTTAGCGATTTGAGGTCAACAATCCCTCACACCTAGCTTACTAAACAAACAATATCTGATGCGAATATGCGAAATATTGTTTACCAAATAAAGCGCGCGAAGGCAGCAAACAGCACGTTTCGCTGTTAATGTAGTTAATTTTCACGAAGGTTCTCCTGATATTTAAATGTATGTCTTACGCTGTTAGAAAGGCAAACAGTGGGCCATATCCATTAATGAGTCAGAACGTCGAAACAGGGAAAGAAGGTTTATCTGTATGCGACGTTATTTTCACATGAAAGGTAGTCAAATTATGTCGATATGTCTGTTGCGTGGTTTTTGAACATTTGGGTCTGTATTGAAGCAAAATGTTTAAACTAATTTTTAAATTATTCATGTTTATTAATTGGTTGTGTTTGCTTTGATCTCCTTGTTTATAGATTTTATCAATATCAACCAATATCTTGATTCGGTTAAAGACTTATATAAATTATTTTCGATAATTTCATTCAGGAATTGTCTCATTGCGACCAATATTTATATTTGCACGATAATCCATTCCTTCAACGTGAACACTTTTACATATAATTCGCCGCAACATTTGCTCGGTGTTTTCGATTAAAAAAGCCATTCTCCAACATACGTGAATACTATTTTTCCATAGAAAATAAGCCTGTCTTCTCTCAAAATAAACTTCGTTATTGATCAATATCGCATTATATTTTAAACCGAACTAATTCGCTTTTATTTAAAATCTAAACTGAGAGTGAAACTTTATGGATTAATGCAGAATAATATCGTCGTTGTTCACGTTAGAGAGGCCCGGCGAATGTTCGTAGTTTATTGTTCTTGACAAAATAAAGTGTTACGAATTTTCCTGTTTCGCAAATTTGAAATACTTCACTGGCGTATATTTAAGAATATATTAGCGAATTACACATTTCTTCGTCAAATGTGCTCGCTTTACAAAACATTCGCTAATTATATCACTCTGTAAATCATTCTCAAGATATCTCGCTGAAACGAATGACGGTAACAAGACCGTAACGTTTTACCCGTAAACTTCAAAACTAAAAGGAATCTTTCTTTTCCACGAAGGAATTATCATAACAATTTGCATAGTATTAGATACAATTGGTTTCTAGATTTATTGACGGAACAAATAGTCTACCGACATAAATACAGTAGGGATCCAATACACGCATGCGTCTTCGAAGGGGGTAATAATTAATAGCTGTTAAAAATCAAATTTAAATCTTTACGATTTTTTTTCCTATCGTTAAACTTGTGTCTAAATATTAAAAGCTTTCACTAGATAGCCAACTACTATCATTATCGCTGTAAATCAAATCCTAAACATGTCATTAATTTTTAACAAGAAACCGCTGACGTCATATGCCTGGTTCGATAAACTTGTTGCGAAAATTGTCCTCTACTTGTATGATACAACGACTTAAATCAATATATACATAGAACAAATTAACCGTCGGACTCTTTATGGCGTTTGCTTTTTTTCAGATAGTCGGTCCATGGGATATATATCTTAAGCGATGGCCTGAGCAAGTAGATTATTGCTTCAAAATTATATCAATATACTGTCATTCTAGATCGATCTGCGTAATCCTTGGGATTAAATCGTCTCTATCAGCAGTCAGTTTCATGCTAATAAACTATTTAACTGATAAAAATTGTCTTTGTCTGATTCCTTTCAATTATAACTCGGATTGAACTGATGTTTTATGTTTAATAGAATAAACACGCAGCAATAAATGGTCCAGATGTACCTTGAAGTATATATTTTATGTATGCTAATTACCAGCACATAAGGTCTACATCCCTTTGGAAGAACGCTGGACCATACATCCGAGGATCGCAGGTTTGATCTCAGGTCCAGATATCTATTTTATATGGAAATCGGCCATATAATTAAGTGTATGCCATTCTCTCACTTCCTCTGATTGAAGCTGGTTGTCAGCTATTGGCATAAGTATGTGCAGGTCCTTGTCAACCGGTGTACCCGGGAAAAGGGTGAGATTTCAAAAACGGATTTTGGCGATAAAAAAAACAACACACAAATATACAATAAATTTAGAATTGTGTACGTTAACTGAGCACACTAAACAAAACATGTGTTGCATCATGCAAAATATTAGCAAGATAAATCGCGCGGTACCAGCATTAAGAACGTTTCGTTGAGTATGTAGGTTATTTGCATGAAGGTTCTCCTGACATTTAAACGGGTGTGATACGCTGGTTGGAAAGGGAAGCGATATGCTGGATTTAATAAACAGTGGGTCATAATTATTCATTAAAGAGTAAACACGTCAAATACAGGGTTATCACGATTGTTTAGGTCTGTATTTAAGGAAAGAGTTTTCATGGAAATTCGACTTAAAGACATAACATATTCTTGAATACAGTTGAATTTACAAAAACATTTTGAACTTCACAAATCTATGGGTTATGCCATCGTTAACATAACACTAGAAACACATGTGTATTTGAAAAATTGTTAGTAAGTGGGCTTTAAATGGAATATATATAATACTTATTTTCTCTCTCAATCCTTATGGTTAACCGACTATTAGTCATACATCGTTATAAACGTTAATCAATCATATAACTGCAATATCAAAAAGTCTTTGAATCGTCTCAAACTTTAATCGAAACAATAACCTACAATATAATAATATCTTTAAATTCAGTTCATGGTCATGAATTTGTGTAGATTGATCCTCTGGGAAATTTGTCCCCGTTCTAAATCACCATGACGTTCGTCTTTTGACTCCAAAGACCTCTGGGTAATCAGGATTATCACGAATTACAGATGAGAAGCATATGTCCGTAAGAAGATTAAGGCAATGGGACCATCGCTGATAGCAATCCGACATCTGCCAATACCGTCAAATGTAAATCCTTCTTGTCGTATCAGTGTTATCTTTAGTAACCTATCCAGTCACTCGGAATGTAGATCAGCTTACATGTTTTTGTAACAATGATACCATACGTTATTTTATACCACTTGTCGCGCAATTCGCCCCACAATCTCTTCAGAGCTTAGAAGAGTGGGGAGTGAACTAGACACATTAACTGAGTATGATATTGCATAGCGGGACGTTGTAGACTCGTTTATATTGGTATTTAAAGCCACTGTGAACGTCGCATGTTTACGGGCTGTAGAGTAAGTAGATTTTATCTAAGCATTGGATAATATAGACACGACTAACGGAATAGCACCTCATAGAATGCCAAAAGGCACAACATAATTATATTTGAATTATCCGTCTTTAACATGTTTTGAATTGACATGAATTGTAAAGGAAATCTTTCTTCAAGTGAACTTCTATCATCATCCAGTGATAGTTAATTATCTTTCTTTTCACATGTTTTAATAATATTGAATAAAAACGGTTTGTTACTCTGCTGTAGTTCAACGGTGTCGATAATATACGCTGAATTTTCCTTTAAAAATCGACGATGCCTTTATTTTTCATTCGCGAATAGACAATTACTAATGATTTGGTTTTAGAAACATGGGACACACAATGTTATTCCTAAGCGTGTTGCTTGTTCTGCTCGAAGCTACCCGTATGTCGGTTCAGACTCCAGTGTTTTACGGCGGTTACATCAACTATGACCTGGAGAAATTAAACGGCACGAATATGTACAAGGTTTGCAAGATAAATATTTATATTTGCGATAGACTTCTGCATTGTATTCACATAATGCTATGAAATGCAGAGAACTTCCATAGTATATTTCCATTATCAAAAAGGTGGCCTGTTTTTGAAACATTTAATATTTTATTCCATATCCCTTACATTGTTTGTTTTGAAATAAAATATACATTTATTATACTTCTTTCTCGAAGAATAAGTATTTTCAAAATAATGATCGTGTCATGCTAGTTGTCATTTTAGTGAAATAATTGGCCAAAATTGATATTCATTGAACTTTAATCAAATCAAACCTTCTCATTTCCAGGCTCAAGTGCAAGTTATCACAGGCTGGGAGCTTGGAACGGGACCTTGTGGAGACAACTGCAAAGTTAACCGGGTGGGAACTTCGACATTGGACACTAGGAGGTTAAAGGGCACTTTTGGCAATTACACATGGGATGCAAGAATAAATCAAACTACAATAAGCGGCGTATCAATCAATGATGTAGTTACGAATACAATGCAAGAAGTCGTCCTGGATGTAAGCGAGAGTGAGCAATGGGAACAAGATGTCGCTACATTTACGCTTGAACTTAATGGAACGCTCGATTTAGACATTAAGTAAGTTGACATAATTTAAATAACTAAGACATGCCATAAGACAAACCATACAATAAACAAATAAAAGCAATTGCAAAGTAATTATTAATTGTCGTTGTTTTTATTCGATATTTAGAACACCATATATTTGCATTATATAGTATTCTAGTATACATATTATCAAATTTTACGATGATTTATACAACAGGGTCAAATACTTCAATAACTTTTTTTTAATCTCGATATTCATTGTCAGTCGAATTTCTTTTGATTCCTATTTACCTCTTAATTCTTTGCTATATATAATAAATCTCCATTATTACACAGAAAGACTGATTTTTAAGTAATGAAAGAAAAAAGCACTGTTTAATAAAAGTAAAAACAAAAGGAAAGAAAATATGTGTTTTAATAGCAATATTTAACATACTTTCTGCTATAGAAAGAATCAAGATTCACAAACTCGTCATTTTTATATGCTTCTTTTTAACAACGAACATTGCTTTTAAGGGATAGAATAATTTGCTTACAATTGAGGAAAATGCTACCGAACATAAATGTTTGTAAGCAGTAAAATATTTAAATGTAGAATGTATTATTTCAATGAAATACACATTTTTATTCGATACAATTTGAACGATTACTCTCGAACGGTAATGAAACAAATTATTTTTCAAGTAACGAACAAAATATTGCGCAAAAGTGATACGTATAGCAGTAAACGAGTCAATTGTGAATCTTAGTATGATCGTTTACAGTTGAGTTACTTTAAATACGTGTCAAACTTACAAATGTATGCATATTTAATGATAAAAACACAATATGTATGGAAACGGGAATGGCATTCTGGTAGGCAGCCTTATTTCTTTCGTGCACTGACTTATAAACTACGGCGGTTGCGCACGATACGTCTCGTTGCAGACCTACAATTGGTAAAATGCTGCCGTTTTCCTCAATTTTAATTTAAGCTCTGTAAGGCGCAATATAAAATTACGTAGACAATGTAAGAATTCTTCGTTTAAACATCCTTTCAGTGTCGACGGGAACTACTGGAGGCACCTAACCTTACCAGTCCAAAGCTCGCTCTCGCTGCCATGGCATTTACAAACGCAAATTAAGCCCAACGTCAGAATCGACACAAAACAACCTAACCGAGCACCGAAGTTTTTACCCAAACCGTTTTACAGGTATCAGTTTTACATCTTTGTATTAAAGAGGTCAACAACACCTCATATAAAACGAAATACACGGCATCCGGCAGGAAACATATTGAACGACACCTGCGTATTTTTCTATGATGCGTATATGAACATTTCTTCCCTGTTCACTTGTTAAATCATAAAAACTATTCATTAGCACAATTTAAAAGCGCTACGTACCAAAAATATAAGTGTTGAATGGTTGAATGCTCCCTTGCAGAATTCTTCTAAACAAAACCACAACCATTCATTTCCCTGTATATGATGAAGATTATGACCTGGTAAAATGCCAAAAATCACAGGGCATAGAACTGGGGTCACTAACTTATCCAGACGGAATCACAGTGAGCACGGTAATATTTTTTTCAGTATACAGTGATGAGTAACAAGTAGATATTAGTTTAATACCAGTGCATGTGTTTTGTAGATATTTATGTTTGTATTGAAAGACAATGAGGAGTTAAACGCGCAAGACAAGAAACTTGTCATCTCCATAAACTGGCTTTACTTGTTAATTAACGTTTGGAGGAATTTTTAATTCATTTAAAATTATTTTTGTCTCAATCCCCAGAACTGCTCAGTTACGATCGCTGCCTTACAACGATACAGATATGAAAATGATTCCTGGATAGGAATCCCCATTTCTGTTAGGGACTTCCAGAAAACTAGCCCCGACTTTGGTGCACTTAGTTCATCTTCACTCGTGGTAATATTTTCTTGATACCATAGTTTTCGATTCTAGATAATCTACACTGATGGTAATATGTGCTTGATTTTCTTTTACTTGATTTTAGATAATCTCACTTACTTTCATTGCTGTGTTTTATCTATTGAGTTTATACTTACTCATTCGAATTATATCCTACCTTAAACAGCTAGCTATATTTACTGCAAACGTCACATAATTGCCATTTGGTACATTTCTGTAAAAGTTATATAACTCCTTTCGTTCAGATTATTATGCAGTTCACCAGAGATCTAAAAAAAGTTAACTTACTGTCAAAAACGCCATCCCGAAAGTGCATGACAAAGAGAATTCAATTTTAACTGCCACCCTTTGATAGAAGTGAGGTCTAGTTCTATTGCTATTCTTAATTCCGTCATTGGATTGAAAAGTCGCTCGGTCGCTTGGTCGTTTGGCCAGTCCTTTCAATAAGTTCGTTTCGTACCATTTTTACATACGATATTTCAATTATCTTTAATGTTTGCTTGGGTGGAAAGGAAGCTAGATGTATTGATATATTTTGATTTTATTCTCAACGGCTCAAAGGTAAAGGTCACAAGTGTTTCTAACGATATTAAGAGAAAGATTTTGTCTACTATTACTTTCTACCGGGTTGATATGCTATCATCTAAGTTGGAATGCAATTTATTTGGCTGGAAAAGGGAAGACGCCTTTTGCTGTTTGGGTCACCAGATCAAAAGTAATGGTAACGGAGACTTGTTACATTAAACTACTTTCCGCAAAACATATAGAATACGCGTTGACCCAAATTGGTCTACTGGTTGCTCGAGAGGAAACGAAATCGCCTATAAAGGTCCAGTTCTATAATTCAAAAGTCAAGGTCATGGCTTCAAGTAACACCAGAACAGTATTTTATCATATACAATCACGTGTCAACAGGCTATCAAGAGGAAGCATCATTTTAATGTCATCCAAATATGTATGCGGATTATTGTAGGAAAGAAATGAACCTAAACATTGTTAGGTCTATCCGTGTCAGGCTAGTACCACTGAGGCCTGTAACGTGAAACAGGTTTCACAAAATTCTAGTTGTCCTTTATCGTAGAATCATATAAAATAGTGCGCTGGTCAGTCTTGAAGACGAACATAAATGTCTTAAAACCATTATTTATCAAATTAATTCATGCACTCTGGTTGAGTGTGGCTCACTGGTATTGTCTTTCCGATTTGAACGTATTTAATATTTCAATAAACATCATGCTAATTAGTTGTAATTTTTGTGGAATAGTAAACAAAAGATTGATCCAGACTGATTAAACAATTTGGTTTTTTAAAATATAACAACGAAAATGAGATAAACGACCTGAATAGTTGTGCTTTGTTGTGTGGAATTTTATCAAAACTGCAACAATATTTGTTATTTATTGCTTAAACATAGACATGTGCATGTAATTATCTAAATTTCTAAGAGCGTTTTTGATAGTTCATTGTACACGTGACAACGCTCATCGTCGGCCCGCAGTTTATTTCTCCTACGGAAGCAGCTGCTACGAAATTTATCCTGTACATCGATTCAGCGTTCTTGATGGAAGTGTTTGCAAAGTCGAGCGATGGCGTGTGCGTACAACATTTAAAAAAAAATAATAACAGTTTGATATAAAATTAATAAACAATTAGTTTTTTTCCTCCTTGAATTTAACATTATAAGTTATAACATATTTGTTGGTTGTTATTTCAATGCAATACTATATAACGTGATGTTACTTTGTTCAAAATTGTGTTTTCAGTGAAATTAGCAAGTTTAATACATTGCATTTGAGGAACGAGTCCATAACAATGTCGGAATTAAAGCCGGATCCTGAAGGCCGAGATAACATTAAATACGTCGAATTAAAATGGACACCTTCAAAGGCCGATATTGGTCACCACATTGTTTGCCTTACCGTGACAGATAGTATTCAGTAAGTTTTATACTTCTATCATGTTATGCAACTTTAATTGAATTTATATAATATGACTTTACTACAAGTATGATTTCACAGTCAAACTAAGATGCGGCAAGTTAACTTGATGTACTGAAGAAAATGAATTCAAGTAGATAAAGAACATGTAATACTCCTATCTTTTGAACTTATTATTATTATTTTTTACCAATTCCGCTTTTTCCGAGAAAGCTATTAAATTAATAAGGCGGTTTGTTACAAATCCAGACGTATGCTTAATTTACAGAGTTACATCCAATGAAAGACGTTGTTTCAATTTACAAGTCAAAGGTACGTTGTTCACATATAAACACGACTTTTTGATTAGCATGAACAAAACTATTATTATTATTATATTTTTATTATCATTATTTTGATAATAATAATAATAATAATTATTATTATAAGTAGTAGTAGAAGTGTTATTATAATTATTATTAATATATTTATTAATATTATTACTATTATTATTATTATTATTATTATTATTATTATTATTTTTATTATTATTATTATTATTATTATTAATATTATTATTATTATTATTATTAATATTATAATTATTATTATTATTAGTAGTAGTAGTAGTAGTAGAAGTAGTAGTAGTAGTAGTAGTAGTAGTAGTAGTAGTAGTTGTAGTAGAAGTAGTAGTAGTAGAAGTAGTAGTAGTAGTATTAGTATTAGTATTAGTATTAGTATTAGTATTAGTATTAGTATTATTATTATCATTATTATTATTTTAGTAGTAGTAGTAATAGTAGTAGCATTAGTAGCAGAAGTAGTAGTAGTGGTTGTAGTAGAAGTAGTAGTAGTAGTAGTAGAAGTAGTAAGTAGTAGTAGTAGCAGTAGAAGTAGTAGTAGTAGTAGAAGTAGTAGTAGTAGTAGTAGTAGTAGTAGTAGTAGTAGTAGTAGTAGTAGTAGTAGTAGTAGTAGTAGTAGTAGTAGTAGTAGTAGTAGTAGTAGTAGTAGTAGTAGTAGTAGTAGTAGTAGTAGTAGTAGTAGAAGTAGTAGTAGTAGCAGTAGTAGTAGTTGTTGTAGTAGTAGTAGTAGTAGTAGTAGTAGTAGTAGTAGTAGTAGTAGTAGTAGTAGTAGTAGTAGTAATAGTAGTAGTAGTAGTAGTAGTAGTAGTAGTAGTAGTAGTAGTAGTAGTAGTAGTAGTAGTAGTAGTAGTAGTAGTAGTAGTAGTAGTGGAAGTAGTAGTAGTAGTAGTAGTAGTAGTAGTAGTAGTAGTAGTAGTAGTAGTAGTAGTAGTAGTAGTAGTAGTATGATATTATTATATTATTGATATTATTGTCTTTTTTTCAGACCGACTTTCGGGAGAATGGCAGAATCCAGCTCTATTACCTACAGTATGTATCTTTGTAAATAAGAGCTTTTTGCAATAACTCCTGGTGTGTTATTTATTGATATTTAAATGCTAACCGTCAGAGTTCATTAATAACAATGACGAAATGCGTATATAAATTCAGTTGTTGTACTACGTTTAAACTCCATATCATACATTTCAGACGGATCCTTATTTCTTGGAGTTTCCAAACGGCAGTTTTTCATGTCCAAAAGACGTGTATTGTACCATACCACTGTTTGTAGATTCTGAAAGGTACGTGCGAAATTCGGTATCAACATATTTGGTAAAAGCTATTTATACGTTTAAATGCAATGGGCATCAATCTTACACTAACAAACAAATCAGCATGCAGCATGAGAATACCATTTATTATTAAATGTTAGAGAGAAGGTTCAATAACTTGGAGTTGCTTGTTACAACTAAACAAGTAAAACGGACTCGGTATTCGAGAAATGTCCAGAATATTAATGCAAATATATCATTCAAGTCATATAATTAAATGACGTTGAATTTTGTGAGAGATGTTCCATAGACTATATTTTATCAATAATATTATGCCATGTAATAAAGCCAATTTCTTAGCTACAAAAAAGAACAGTAGGCGGTATGGAGCTCTACGATATTTCAATAAGCCACTGATTAACGGCTTTGTAAGTAAACTGATCAGAACATGAAGCGATTAATACTATAGTATCAGAATATTATGATTATGTCATCCTTAAAAAAGAAAACTAAATAAGACGAAAAGGCGGTTTACATTTTTGTATCAACTTGCTATACATTTCGACAAGCGGCTTCAATGGTTTATTTAATTGCTTTTTGTGGCAAGCTGCAACTAAGTGTTTAGTACATATTTGGGTCTTAATCAAGGCCGATCATCTCAATTTTAATGTCAACGCTGTTTGCCTTTATATAGTAAGTTATTGTGTAATTTTGCCAACTATAGCATAACTTAAATACATTGGGATATTGATTTACAATTCGTCATTCTTGAAAGCATTTGTTACTTAAAATGAACATGTCAGACATTTTTCATACGTGTTTTCAAGCTCACAAAGCATATGTTAAAGTTTCTAAACAAACATATATGCGATTCATCTTATATCTGACTCACATGTCACAGAGTTGAACTGTTCATTTCCAACATCTGAAGGAATCTGCCATAAAAGAAGTACTTTTTCTTGGTATTTTACATTGACTTGTGTAAAGCATGATTCAACTTCAATATGTCAAGTGATTTCTTTCGTACAAATTACCTTCAACGTATGATGTAAATTATTTATGAAGTTTACAAAGTTTTTAAAAATGCATTCAATATTTTAACATGCGAAACAAATTACGTTTATCGCACAGACGGACACGCATATTAGATAATTCAATAATATATCTTGTTGTATAATTATTATCCAATGTTTATGTCAGAATATGTAACAATGACATTCTTTAAAACTTTGTTGCAGAGAATTAAAAGATATCATCATAACACGAAATTACCTGAATTCAGCCACACTGACATTTCCTCGTAACGTAACTCATAACGGAACAATGCTTTACACATCGGATCTTACATTTCGTAATTTCTCAATAGGAGATGGACCTATCTGTCTTCAAGCAACGGACTTAGGCGGTTATATTTTGATTTTCACAACGTTAAATTAAAAACGTTAATTTTTTCAGCAAACGCACTTTGTCAACTTTTAAATACTCTTAAACAATAATAAAGAAGCAATTATTTTATCCATTGAAGCCAATCTTTGTAGATTTCGCATTAGACGATTGAACAGCATTCATGTATGCCTTTATGAAATTTTATGAATAAACGAAGATTTGTAACATTTTAATGTTTTGTTCAATAGCATTATTCGCATGTTTTGTTTCTTTAAGGTACACAAGCAGGGAAATCTGCATAAATGTGCATGTCTTTCCTCCGAGTACGTAAAAAAATGTCGCGCGTGATTTTTTGCTATCTCGTTGAAAGGGTTGAACCATACCTATACTGTCTACTTTAGTGCGAAAAGAAACACTTATAACATGGTAAAAAACATCTAATTTATGGTGATAAATGAAATTTGACGATTTTTATTTTAAATCGGAAATTTGTAAACCTGTGTTTCTTTGCAGATCCATGTTTATCCAGTCCTTGCATTAATTCTGGTACATGTGAGCCAGACAACGACGATTCGGGACTTTTTAAATGCATTTGTCCAGAACATTATTTCGGACGATTGTGTTCTCAACGTACGTATTTTGCATGTTATACGATAAATGGCTTCAAACGTGTTTAAATCTATTGTAAAACATTACGTTAAGAGTTGTTATGTTATCGTTGTCAATTGAAGGCATTCTCAAATGTCGAATCGGTAAACATGTCGCGGTCGATGAAAGCGTTTAAGGTATTATATACTAATTCCAATCCTTTTTTAATTTAATGTAAAACTTTTAAATTTGGTAAGAAAATATCGTCATTATTTTGCATGAATGGACCCAAAAACCCTACCGGTTTTGATTTGGTTGTTTGCTTGACGCAAGTTGTCCACTAACGTCTCCAACCGTTAATTAAACAGGTATTTTGTTTAATAACATCCAAACCTTTCCTGCACACTGGATGATAAAATAATTTAATAACGACGGTCTGCAATTTAAAATCGTCAATATTCTTTGAATACCGTGAAACTCATACTTCAGGTGACGAAAATACGTGTTAAAGATAAACATTTGATTACTGTTTGCCAATTGTGATCAGTATAAACGCAATAGTTTGTTTGATTTGAAAAAATTGTATATTTTATTCAACCATGAATTGTGCATATGCACGTTATAACTGGCAATTTATTATTTGTTTATTGATCCAGTGTAAAATAAACAATCTTTTCACTAGGATTCTCGGTCTCACCTGATGTTGTCCACGATTTTCTCATAGACCATAACTTACTGGGTTTTCGAAGATCAAGCACGATGCATGTCTTCCAGTGAAGCAAGATGATTTTTTAAGAGTATACCCATGCATGTTGCAATATATAAGTTAACTGTTACCTGATAACATCGGTCAACATTCGTGTTTCTTGATAACAACTTCAAGTACCGATACGAAAATTCCGCGCTTATATCAGTTCTTTACTAGACACATATTGAATGTAATTTTAGGTTCTTGATAACTCATTTCATCTTTTTAAAGTAAATATTATAAATCATTTATTGCGTATCAACGTTTCATTATATCTGATATTACTTTTGGTATTTCTTCTTTTCGTGTACACACAGTATACAAGAAATTAATAGAATCGGGTGCACTTCTTTTGCTTACTTTTTTTAAAAATAAATGTTTAAATAATATTATGCTCGTAGCATTCATGATATATAGAATAATAGCAATACTAATTTACAATGATCGTTTGTGTATAATAGGCATAATGAAGCGACCTATTGTTTGAACTTGGACCATTCCATTTACATAGATCGTTCTTTCAATTCCAACCATTTGGACACTTCGACGGACGTTCTATGCGGAATGCCTTTGATTTCTTAATATTTGGAAACATATATCTATATTATATAAACACAGGCGATTGCAAACCGCTTCACATGGGCATAAGCCATAATTTACCAATACAATCCATATGAACAAGTTGCACGTTATGCGCACGTGTTCCGTGCTTTAAAAATGTTACTATAATTTGATTTGTATGCTTTAAATGCAACATCTGCAAGAGTAAAACAGGTTTTGTTATAGCAATATCTTAATTTAATGTAAATGTATTCGTACCATTTAATAGTCAATAAAGTCTGCACTGTTGGCATATGCAATCATGGCCTATGTATACCAAATGGCAACAAATACTCATGCTATTGTACTGACGACGATGGCAATGGCAACCTATACACGACCCCCAACTGCTTAAACAGTAAGCATACATTATTTAAAAATACATATAAACCTGAATATTGTTTAACATGAATATAAAAACTCAAATCTTCGGACATCTATTTGCTTCCAATTTTATATTTTTCAAATTTCATATTTTAATCAATTAATTCTTTTTAAACGTAATAACGTTTATTATGGTTCTGTTTACATTTTACGATTTATTTCTATTCGATTGTATCTATAAAGTACTTGTATAACACTTAAATTAATGATTTTCTGTTGCGTTTACAGAGAATAACACTTGCCTGTCAAATACATGCGGCTCGAATGAATTGTGTGTCGATGGCATCTCGAAATATACCTGCATTGAGCGACCACCGCAAACACATTCTAACTCAGTTGGTAAGTGCTATTATCTTTCATCATAGCAGTTGCCCATTTGAATCAGAAAAATATGATGTAAATCGCAATTATTGAATAATACACATACTCGTTGTCATTTATACTCGCAGCTGATTTGTGCTCTTCTCCATGCAGTAACGGCGGTGTCTGCAAAGGTGGAACATGTATATGCAGACTTGGATTTTCAGGAGACAATTGTTCGCATGGTAAAAGCATAACAACAATTTTACCATTGTGTGTAATCTAGTTTTGTAAGAAATAAATAAGTAAGCATTAGAAATATCGGCAATGTGTATATAATTTAAAGGATTTGTGAAATGTGTTATTGCTCCTGTTTAATTATATTACGTAATAGTTAATAAGGATTGCACTTAACATGTGTATAAACATTTCCAAAACATATGTATATCCTCCAAAAATGTATTTCTAATTACAATATGATTCAATTTGTCAAATGTCTGGTTGATGTCATATTTAATCTTTTGCTTTTTTAAAATCTAGTTCCTGTCGGAAGTGCTCTTGTACGTATGCTTCTTTCTTCATTATCATTTATTTTTTTGTTGTTCATATCGTGCTTTCAGTATGTTCATTATGCAGCATAAGAGCTTGATATCCTCAATTCTTATTTGGTTAATATGACCTTTAATTGAACTATAATCTATCATTTCCAGGACCTACAACGCAAAGTGCAATTTGTGGATCCAACTCCACGACCCGGTAGTAGAATTGTTTGCTACTCAGAACATAAGGAAATAAGAAGCTGTAATATTGACGTATATATAGCAACAAATTCAAGGTTCGTGAATGAAAAAGCATCGTGTATGTAAATAAAGTATCAGATGATTAACATGTTAACATCTTTACTTGTAAATAAGCCTAGCCTTATAGCTCTTTAGGTGCTCGGTTATCGTTAATAAATATATTAATTTATAGATCTTGCTGTAATTTTCTAAAGCGATGTGTATTGCATACATACATGCTCTCAATTTTATTCATCACGCTACTTTGCTTTTTACATGCACGGGCATATCACTTTGAGACTTTATACTTTATTTAAAGTTTATTTTTGAACACGAACATTACCTTCAGAAAATGTCTGAGCTATTGCATTATTCGAAACTCTTCTGACATATTTGTTAATTGATACACGAACACGTCTGTGACGAATAAGGCGCACGTATAATGTTTCAAAATAATTAAGACGTACGTGCAACTTAATAAAGACGTAGAGTTGTATTGCCATCCATGTTATATTTCTTCATATTTAGTACAAAGCCAACAGTCACTATCTACCCGTCCCAAGAGCTTCACACATTTACAAACGCAGTATGTTCCGTTGAGAGCGATACCTATTTTGTTTTCAACAATGTATACAGATGTTTCGTGGATGTTATTGGTAACGTGCTATCTGTGACCGGGCGACATCTTTGTGTGAAAGCTTCAGATAGGTAATACGTCTTTTGCTGTTTCGAGTATCATAATGCATCGGGTGTCACACTGGTGGGTTAATTCAAACATTTCTGGCAAAAAGCGCCTTTGATATTGTAACCAACTTTGTCATTTTAATTTAATTTTACTAATACCGTAATTACTCCAAGTTGTCGGACACTTAAAATTTTCGGAGACCCTCTTTTTTGCCATTAAAATAGTTTTCGTGTTCTTAATTTTCGGACATGCGTGTTTTCGTCGATCATTAATACCTCTAAATTTTGGCGTGTATTCGCGTTATCGTGTGACACATCGAACATGAATTTTTTAAGCCGGATTAAGATCATAAAACCTTGCAGATGCATGCCTTAGAGCAATGAACCATTACACGTAATTTGGTTAATACATGTAACCATTTATACCGGTAGAAAACAATCGAATCACCCAACAGCATTTAAAATGCTATTGCCATTTTTTTAAACAGTATGTTAAGTGTTTTGACTTTTTTCTGTGTTTTGTATCATTTCTGGCTAGAGTAAGCAAATATGTAAAGTTGTTTTTATTTCAAACTTTAGTTCAAAGTAGAGAAAGAAGAGTAAACCACAATAAAATTAATGTGCATTGAATATTGCTTGCATTTCAATATAATTTTAATTTTCGGACACTTATTTTTTGTCTCTAAATGTACGGACACCTGAAATTTTTGAACATTTTTCGTATCTAAATTTTCGGTACATGCAGTACACTGCACGAAGTCAAGGTTGTATGTAACGCACTGTGTTGTCAATCAAACTTTTGTATTTAACACGCTTGTTCTTCTGGTCATTTTTAGTAGTAGTAGTAGTAGTAGTAGAAGAAGTAGAAGTAGAATTAGAAGTAGCAGTAGTAGAAGTAGTAGTAGTAGTAGTAGTATTAGTATTAGTAGTAGTAGTAGTAGTAGTAGTAGTAGTAGTAGTAGTAGTAGTAGTAGTAGTAGTAGTAGTAGAAGTAGATGTAGTAGTAATAGTAGTAGTAGTAGTAGTAGTAGTAGTAGCAGTAGTAGTAGTAGTAGTAGAAGTAGTAGTAGTAGTAGTAGTAGTAGTAGTAGTAGTAGTAGTAGTAGAAGTAGTAGAAGTAGTAGTAGTAGTAGTAGTAGTTGTAGTAGTAGTAGTAGTAGTAGTAGTAGTAGTAGTAGTAGTAGTAGTAGAAGAAGTAGTAGTAGTAGTAGTAGTAGTAGTAGTAGTAGTAGTAGTAGTAGTAGTAGTAGTAGTAGTAGTAGTAGTAGTAGTAGTAGTAGTAATAGTAGTAGAAGTAGTTATAGTAGTAGTAGTTATAGTAGTAATAGTAGAAGTAGAAGTAGTATTATAGTAGTAGTAATACTAATAGTAGAAGTAGAAGTAGTAGTATAGTAGTACTAATAGTAATAGTAGTAGTAGTAGTAGTAGTAGTAGTAGTAGTAGTAGTAGTAGTAGTAGTAGTAGTAGTAGTAGTAGTAGTAGTAGAAGTAGTAGAAGTAGTAGTAGCAGTAGTAGTAGTAGTAGTAGCAGTAGTAGTAGTAGTAGTAGTAGTAGTAGTAGTAGTAGTAGTAGTAGTAGAAGTAGAAGTAGTAGTAGTAGTAGTAGTAGTAGTAGTAGTAGTAGTAGTAGTAATAGTAGTAGTAGTAGTAGTAGTAGTAGTAGTAGTAGTAGTAGTAGTAGTAGTAGTAGTAGTAGTAGTAGTAAGAGCAGCAGTAGTAGAAGTAGTAGTAGTAGTAGTAGTAGTAGTAGTAGTAGAAGTAGTAGTAGTAGTAGTGGTAGTAGTAGTAGTAGAAGTAGTAGTAGTAGTAGTAGTAATATCAACATGATATTTAACAACTGCAGCATGTGGGACAGTTATACTATTAAAAACCACAAATAAAACGCTTCTCGGATTTCAATGCCAAAGAAAGGCTGAAGCCGAAGGGCGCTAAAACACTGCATAACAAGAAGGTTATATATTAAGTAAAATCTTAAATAAACATAATTTTTTGTTAATGTAGCGGCGCTTACGAAACAATATGCTGGGACTTGGTGTTCATCCACGATGGTAAATATGTTAATTGTTTAAACCCTGAAAATTTGAACGCTGAAATATATTTATATTGACGTGTGCATTGATATAAAATCAAATGTGGCAATTTAGTGTTATGTCTGTTCTAAATCGTATGTGCCCTTTAAGTATTTTTTACGAAACTTGCCAAAAAATGTTTATCTATTTTGTTTTACTGAATATAATAAGGAACTCAACAAAGGAACATATTCGCGTGTTTTGCTACATTAGTCAACTAATAATATTGTGTTTGAAAGCGTTCGGTCAGTAATACGTTTACATTTTAACGTATTTTGTAAAGACAACAACAACATATTTTTGAATTTCAGATCCAAATGCGACAGATGCCGTGGTAAGTAATTAAAAAAAAACGCCTAAATAAACCACATTTTGGCATCGTATAATTACTGTTCAATTATAATGGCTTGTCTTTCGATGGTTGTTTAATGTGTTTGTTTTCTTTTCCGTTTTATATTTTACTCACACACTTGCCCATTATTGCAAACTCTCACTCAATCGTTTTATCACTCAATGACTCATTCAATCACAATTCTTTTCAAGGTACGTTTTGTGATACCTACACCGTTACCAGGTAGCAGTTTTACCTGTGCCATCAGCAAACCGTGTCGAATGCTCCTTTACACATCATACAATAATTCTTGGTATGTGTTTCGTTTATTTATTTGTCCGTTCTTTGTTACTGTACATATTCAATATATTAATGAAATACTGATAAAATGTCATCATAATGGTATATGTATGAAATTAACTAGCAAACACACACAATCCAACTTTCTTCTGTCAACAAATATTACTTATACGTACTGGTGTGTGCTTTATACAACTTACATACGTTTACCTCTCAAGACCTGAACTAGCAGTAATTACACTCAGAATCGAACCAATATACGTATGTACAGAATACTAAATAATTGTATGTTAAAGATGAAGTTTGCTAAGAAACAACTGGGTTTAAGGACAATGTTTCATCTGTCTCCATAATAAGGTTTATTTTGTACACACCCTTCATTTATGCCCTAAAACTATGGCAAAGCCTGATTTTAGTGTATTATATAGGATTTTTCCTGCGTGTGCAGCTAAAGTTTAACTTCACGTGTTTTTAAGGTTAAATATTGAAAACAAATAAGCGAAGATATGTTTTACCAAAATGTTTTTTTTATATTTAAGCGAAAGCATTCGGTATAACGATCAATACAATACTCAACGTTGTAAACATAGCGGTCAAAACGTGTTTTATACACACATACAAATATTATAATATATTATGGGTTTTGATAAAGGGGGAGGTAATATTAGTATTATCATACTGATACTTTAAATACTTTAATGTTCGTTATGGAAAATCACTCAAATATTGAACACACAAAAGTGAAAATAATTAAGTTTTAAACTGTTAATCGTACAATTTTATTTAGTGAATAGCGTAAATTAAACCCACCGTTAACAATAAGTTAAGAGTTCTTAATATGACAATTACGTCAATATTTCAGCGTCGGGACGTTTGGCACAATTTTTTTAATATAGCCATTTACATGCAAATAAAACAACAAGCAATTAATTGGATTTTGATGAAATCCAATAATTAATTGTTCTCATTACCATATGAAATATATTACACATTTTACTTTTAACACTCTTATGTATCTGGCAATTCTTCTGACTATTTACTCACCAGCCAACAGGTCCAGTCCACTTCATCGGGTGTTACAGTGTTCGACACTATGAAAAGAGCACAAACATGCGTGACAGAGGTTGCCTTTCAGTTCGAACATGTTGGAACCCACGATATTTGTTTTTTATCTGCGTAAGGATCAGTCCAGTCCAATATATTTCTTTAAACCATAAACATGTAGCTGTGCATTATTCTTTTAATTAAGCCCTCGTTTACATAATTACAAATTTCGCTGACAAATTAATCTCAAAGTACTTAAAAATTAGTATACGACTTGATTGAATATTTCAGACGTCGTGTGAATAATTATGTTCATGAAAAGGATAGCTTTTTTAAAACATGTAGTAAGTGTTGTGTACCAGTTTTGTTTGTGTTTATATGCTATTATATTTGTTAACTGCTATGTTTCTTTTTAATTTTATTTTGATTTGTATGCAACATTTTATATCTAAACAAATTGTTTGTAATAATACGTGTATATAAATTGTAGATCAATCGGCTATCAGGCACGTTGCTTTAGCGTGACAGTGATGAATTCTGCTGTAAATGGTAGGTAACAAACATGCGTTTATACAGATTCTACACCATCTTAATCAAGGTATAAGTCAGTCACACACATAGAAAATTAAGTCGACAATTAAATATGCTTTTTGAGCCTCCATTTCTTATACGTTCACTACATCCTAGGCCGTTGTTTAATGTTATTGATACCATATCCGAACCCCATGTGCCTTTACGACATCTGAATTTTAAGCTCAAATGTGAAGGTTTTAATGTTGAGCCTTAATTTAGGTCAGCATCTCCTTTATGTCTGCTTTTCACCAAACGTACTGTATGATTTGTATAAAATTTGGCTCAAACTTTTTTCTTTCAGACCATACGCTCTAGGCATAAGCAAACTTAATTTAAAAATCATGATTACAGGTTGACTTTTTGAACTTTATTTTCATGTATGTTCTATATATCTGTACGTATTATTCGAATATTTTAATTTCTCCTTACCTTTGAAAACGGATTCCTTTCCACGCATTGAAAGCGTAACATTGTATTTTGTGTGTCAATATCTCAACAACAAAACGCTATCTTTATTCGCATCTTTATGTCGAGGTTGGAAACGTCCATTATTGCCTTTGGTCTGCACAAATGTTTACTTACTAAATGCCACCTACCATAAGATAAGCATCTTACTACTTTAAACGGAATTAGTAATGCAAGCGTCGACATTGGTTACGACTCCGAACTGTAAAGATTATAAATAAGTAATTACATTTGAATGTTTGTTGTTGTTTTAAAATATGTTGATATGAAATGTACATCTAAAGATGTATGCTTTATCACCAGACGTTTGTTCTGATACAACATGTCACAACGATGGCGCATGTATCACAAAAAGTCCAGACAAATACAAGTGCATCTGCAAAGAAGGGTTCACAGGAGTTAAATGCGAACAAGGTTTGTAATTTACATATGTTAAATGTGACAAAAGATTAATTGGACATTCAATGTGTTTTCCTTTAATTTTAGCATTTTCAATTTTGGGCATACGTCATGATAAGCATTATGTCTTGTAAATAATCTGTTCTCCATTGATTAGTTATAGTACAAAATACTGAAAGTCAACGAATATTTCGCAAAGTATTTTGTAAATAAAATTAACCCATAAAATCAGTGTTCCTTATTGCAATAGCCAAAATTTCAACGCTAGATGTGGTATGGTAACATAAATTTGATTGGAACAAAAATGCTCGGATATCGTAGAAGGAAAATCACATGGACTACATTGTGACACACAAACAATAAAAACGAGCATTTTGTATCGCGTTAAATCTGTGTTACCAGACCACATCTAGCGTTGAATGTTGGCTATTTTGACACGGAACATAGATTTTGTACTTTTCGGAATAGTTATTGATTTTGAGTGATTATGGGCGGGTAAGAGTTTTTAATTCGTTCTGTAAATTATTAAAAGAAACAAACAAACATATAGATCTATACATGAAAATACAGACTACATATTTAACATTATGCGCAGTTGTAAATACAGATACGCGTACGATTTAATTGATACATATATATACAATTAAAACATTTATTCTCAGGACCGTGTTTAGATAGAGATAATACGTGTATGCATAATGGAACCTGCTTTGTGAACAACCACGCGATAACTTGTGTCTGTAAAGAAGGTAACAGCGGGGATATGTGCGAGAACGGTATTATTCTTTTCAGTTACGTTACATACAGATTTATGTGTTTTAAATTATTCTCAAAAATTGGAATTTAACAGCAATATGATAAAAGTCTTCATTAGCTTGTGTTGAAGGAAATCGTTCAATTAATCGAAAATCACATTAACATGCACGCATAATAAATTGACAAGTTTATATTTTTTACATAACAACACTCATAACTACAAATGCAGCAAATGTATTTCCATATTGGGCATTTAGTGAATTATGATCGAAAGTTTCATATTTATTTCATGCTCTCCGGTGGTTTATAGAGAAATATCAGTGAATAAAAACGGGTAATTCACTGTTTCAAACAGTGAAAAATTACAGTGAATATTATTGATAATTTCATTGTTTTTCTGTGAATTGGCGTCATTTTTGACAAAATGACGTCATTCTTCCAGCGAAATTCTCAAGTTTATCTTGGTTTCTATGCCAATAAACGCTAAAAAAAGCATAAAATAAAAATAAAATATGTTGGATTCAATGGAATATTGATTTTAATTCACTCGTGATCATAGAAAATTTATATTTTATATGATCACTCGTGAATTAAAATCGATATACCACCGAATCCAGCAAATATCCTGTATTTAATTATTAATATCAATGAAATATAGACATAACGCAGCATCCTTCTTATGAAGATATGCTTCATTTCAGCCTTATAGTTCTAGTAACGACACGAACAATACATTAAAACATAAATTAGCTTGCAGTTAATTGATTTCAATGGAACCCGTCTCAAGCGCATACGCATGAAAACAGTCTCAGTGGGTGTAGACGGATTGTATAAAAAAACTTACAGTTAATATCAAAATACGTGGTCCTTCTTTTTTCCATTATAGCATAGTTTCATTCAATCTAAAAACTTTGCATGAGTATAAATAGTCACGCACAAAAATATGTATGCACTATTTTTATCAGCTCATGCGAAAAATTTATATTGCAAATTCAAGAAAAAGTATGAACAAAATCAGATAAATGAACTAAAAAGTGTAACCGCTGTACATATCACGTTTTGAAAAAACAAAACAATGTGATTGTGTCATAGTATTCAATCATTTGAAGAAACGAAATTCTTTCATATCATGTTGCGTTTATTTATTATTTTAATGTTTTGTAGTTTTAACCAGCGCATCCGAAATTGCTCTTACGGGTCGGGTAAGTGTTATACTACTCTGCTCAGCTCATGTTTCACAAATGACATACTAATATGCAATTAATCTAATTAACGGCTAATGGATAAACGATACTTTGTTGGAGAAGACGTGTTTATTGCTGCAACATGCATGTTCGTTTGCTTTGTATATATAAACAAGTGTTCATTTTCTTTTCTCAGTCACCAGTATTTACGGGCACATCAGCAATCAAAACTATCAGTTGCAACAACAACAGAGAATGCGGATTTTCTGCTTTAGTTATAGGAATCAGCACTGGCAATACGAGGTTTATAATCTAACTCCCTATACATTGTTGTGTACGATTCTGATTTTAACAGCTTTACAATGACGTGAAATAATTTATTAATATACACAATCATTATTCAATTAACATCGTGAAAATAAACGTTGGTTGTAAATATTAAAGCCCGATAGTGAAAGGACGCGTCAGTTCAACACTTTCCAACATCGAGATAAGAATTGAAGAACTACCTTCTAGACCTGATTTCCACCAGACAGTTATATCTTTCATTCCAACCGAGGTGGGCGTGTTTGATATGTGTATACTGACCGTCAATGCCAGTGGGTAAGTAGAATGATTGATATAAGATATTTATTATCATGATCGTTTGTTTGCAGCTGACAAACATATTTTTTCATGCAATACACAAGTCTGATATAGGCTAATTTGCAAAGAACATGCAAGAATTAAGGAACAAAATCCCGCTCATGTACGATGATAGCTAATTAATGTGTGTGTGTTGAACAACAAATCTGCAAATGTTTAAAAGCATTTATATTACAATGGCTTTTACTTATTTGTGAAACGCTTCTAAAGTTGTGTAAATTTCAGAACAAACCAAGATGAACTGTGTTTGGAAGTTCATGTTGAGGAAGGTACTGATTTATATTGCTTAGAATTGTTCATTGCCTTTATAACAAAACGATACCTTGTCTACTGCTTACTATTTGTTATTTTGAAATTGATATATTCCTGTCATTTATAACTGTAATAAAATGAATCCATATAGTTGTATGTTGTTGTTTTGCAGGCGTAATGTCCCAATATGGTGCTAAGGTATGAGCCATTTTCAAATATTCATCAATCAAACTTTTATTTGAAAATCAAATGTTGTAACACTCTGTTAAAGAGCTTTTGTCAAATTTAAATATTATTTACAATAAATTAGGATTAGTTCGATTTATAGTCAATACAAGTATGGATCGGAACTTCAATTTAGGTGAAAATTATTTAAAATGTACAAGAACTCTAATTATAAGGAGCATATACTTATGTCAGGTGTTAATGAATTGCAAATCATTTATGATTATTATAAACATTATGATGAATGACAAATAATAATGATATTATTAATAGGATATGCCTCACTTTGTATTACCGAGTCTGCCTCTGGATTCAAAACTTGAATGCGAGCTCAAAACAGTTTGCCACGTGACCTTCACAGCGCACCCTGGTTTCCAGCATGAATTTGAATGGTAAGTTAATCCAGGTACCTAGCTAGAACAAAGTTGGTAAATCCATTCTGCTAACCTGCAATAACATGCTCGGTTGATATACCCTGGTACCTTTGTGAGGTTAATTACATCTTGAAGTCGCGCTGGATCCCAAGTGGTGAGTTCATGTTGATGCGCAGTAAAATCCCTTTGATAAGTAATTCGTTATTTCAAGCATTATTATTGAAAAGTAAGCCCTGATTATCAGCTTTATTTGCGTTGCTTAGAGCATTCTGGTTTCATACAAGAAACAGATCGGTAGGTACATAATGATGCAAGATTTGAAAGTTCTTCCTTGTACGAAGCTAATGCACAATTTGTAAGTTCATACGTTTATCCATTTTGGAACACAATCAATAGGTAGTTACTTAGTACTTAATGCAATCAAGCTGAAACAGGCGAATACATGAATGTGCCAAACAGAGAACAATTAAAAAAATATTAACAGTATTTACTTTTATTACAAAGACTTTGAAATACAATAAAAAAAGAAAACCTATTTTATTCGCCAAGTAAGTATTTAGCATTATTTATTTACAGTATCAAGCCATCTTTATTGAGCTCTGACTTTGTGAACACACACATATTTTCCACGTGCTCTTCCTGTATTGACGAAAGCAATACGAACGCATCTTGTACGTTAGATGTGGCATATAGACCTTCAGTTCAGAATAAAGCAGAGAACAAAGTGTGCATTGCGCTTATAAGAAGAAAGTAAGGTGTTGCTAATTAACTTCCAATGTTAAGCATTTGCATGTTATATAAAGTAAATTATGTGGAAAAAATGAATCAGGTGGTGTTTTTATTTGAAGTCTAATTGTTTGTGAGACTTGAACACACACACAAACACACACACACACACACACACATATATATATATATATATATATATACCAATATATAGTGCCAGTTACGCGGTCTCGGTAGTTTTCAGACTGTACTTACGAGGTCAATATAAAAAACGGGGTCTATATACAACCCCGCATTCTAGGCTCCTTTAATTACTATGAGGGGGGTGTAGGGGAGGTAATGCAATCAAATCTCACAATAAGGTCTTAAATCGAAAACCACAATCACGTCTGAAAATGAAATTGTATATACCTCGCAAATAAGTTCGCTATATATTTCCTTGTATAAGACGTTAAATAAATGGCGTGTTCATAAATAACAATATATAAGGTACCCTTATATACCTTAATTCGTGTTAATATCGGATAAAAAAGGGTATGGAGATACAGGTTTTTTATGTGGGAACCCCATAACCTATTTCTAAATCAGAGACCCCGTAACTTGCCTTATGTGTGAATATATATATATATATATATATATATATATATATATATATATATATAAATGTGGTGCCACTACCTCGATACTACTTGCCTCAAAAGACTGATAGGCAATTTTATAAAATATATGCTTAAAGCTTTATGTTTAATTACAACGCTAGAGCAGACTGTACGTTAAGTATTTTGTAAATATTTAATGCCATACTTAAATGTTTGTTAAACGTATTTCATGATATTGTTTAACCATTATTGGTGCGTAGTCATATAAGATATATGTAGTGTCGTATAACAAATACGTGTATATGTATTTGTATGTTTGAATATGATCGATGTGTCAGTTAAATTAGTTTCTCGAGTGAAAATGCAATTTAATAACTATATCGCAGAACCGGTGTTACTGGTGAAGACAGGTGCTTCACGGTTACTGTAAGAAATACATCCAAAACAAATGGTAAGACGTATCATGCTATTTCACTAAATCAGGATTTAGTCTTCTATTTAATTACAATATGATCGTAGTTATATCTTAATTTATATTACATTACATTACATAAAGTATTGTGTTTCCAATATGGTCGAGTTTGAGAACCCCTTATTAGTTTTAATTGATACTGTCTTTTATTAAATGTGTTCAATCGTTCATGCTTTTGTGCAGACATGACCGGCTGTCAACGGCTGCAATGTGCTAACGGTGGTTTCTGCGATGGGCATGACCCTTTAAAGCCCGTGTGTTTCTGCAAACAAGGATATGGTGGATCAACTTGTGCTACATGTAAGATTGAATATCGATATACGTCTGCTCCTCTGTTCCCATAACTAGTTCGACAATGAGAACACACATACTATGGTCTTGCCCTGAAAAGAAAATGTCAATATAATTTTGCGTCGTCATAATATCGTTCATCAATGCGTATATTAACGTTAATTGTATTTTTGCAGCTATCTCGATCAATCCACCCATAAGTAATACGGTATGTATACGTTAAATGCTTTGAGAAATACGTATAATAGTGTGACCTCATGTAAGATGCAAGCATTGAAGTTAATTTATACCCTTGATAAATCTTTATTAATTATAACATAGTGGGTTTGATTTATTGAAAAGAACGTCATGTTTTTAATGTATTTTTCAAGACATCCTTCGTCGGAACCAACGGAGGATTGCCGACAGGGATTCAGTGTCGCCTGCTGGAGACGTGTTTGTTCAAGTTTCAAGTGTGTGGAAGCTCAGCGTAAGAGATTACCTAGTTTCATAAGACTCTTTCCCCTATGTAGTGAACGTTGTTAACACGGTTTTACGAAGATACTCCTTCACTCAATGTTCATGTTGTGAAACAGTTGTGCATGTATAATGAATCATAGACAAATTTGATATATCATTCCAAAATTGATAATAAAAAAGATGTATTATGTTGTGACATCTATGATAATGTTTATTTACTAAATAAT
Source organism: Dreissena polymorpha (assembly GCF_020536995.1). Taxonomy (NCBI): domain Eukaryota; kingdom Metazoa; phylum Mollusca; class Bivalvia; order Myida; family Dreissenidae; genus Dreissena; species Dreissena polymorpha. The sequence continues at coordinate 80,020 of NW_026273338.1, read as the reverse complement.
ACAATTACCCCGTGTGTATTTAAAAAGCCTGTCGAGAAATCGTCGTATTGTTTCCAGTTTCATGATTTATCAAAAAAGCCGTAATGTAAAATTAAATACAGTTCGTGTATACAAATATGATTTTAAACACTTAAGATTATTAGGTCCGCAGAAACAGTAAAAAAAAAAAACAGTAATAAATCTTAACTGCATCACATAACTGTATTTCATTGACAGTTTCGTACATCATTTATCATTATTATTTAAGTTCAAAATTCCAAATTGGCCTAACAACGCCATATTTGGAAGTTGGGGAACCGGTTATAGATCAGTTCTCTGGACAGCAATGTGCCAACGGAACAGTTAATGTCTTATCATCAGAGCTGGGAACACATAGATTCTGTATTCAACATGTACAAAGTGGCGGGTAAATCTTGTGATATTTTGCAAAACGTTTCTTTACTGCTACGTAACTCAACACGAAAATCCGTTAATTTATGCCATTTTATTACGTATTTGGTTAATAAGTGATTTAAGTATTTATTAACACACATATATGTTAAAATGCTTTATTCAACAGGTTAGTTGATGACGAACTCTGTCCAACAATACGCATTACAGGTACGTGAATAACTATAAGAATTAAAGCAGTTTAAACATATAGCATAAAGGTGTATCTTTTACAAAAACAGTCTTTTGTGTATTACAGGATTATTTAAATAATGTGATTTTAATACGAATCGAAAATGAAAATTAATATTCATTCCACATTGGTTAAGACATTTTGAGTTGTTACAGTATTAAATGCTTTTAAAGGCCACTAGTCATATTATATATTATTGCTTGCAAGCTAATGATCTAACAATAAATGATAATGGAGAGATCTTTAGATCAGATGCTTAAAAGTTAGTTATAAGACTATCTTGTTGAAAACTATTGTTTGAAAAAGTGTGTCTGAAATTTTTAAATTCATTTGTTATCGGGTATGGTTATTATTTTATCAGTTCTGATTATATAATGTTAAAGTTTTAACAGTGTGAAAGTTGCACCACATGTTCAGAGCATTTCAAATTTCGAAATAAAAATTAATTTTAAAGGTTTGTATAATTTAAAAGTATGTACCTTTTAGTACGAATTAACATGAACATTGATTTCATGATACATGTGTATTCTTTACTAAATCGGTGATTTAATAAGTCTGCACATTTGAAGTACAGGATCACTCCTTGAACATTTTAATTTTGGAATTGTTGAGACAAAATTGTGGTAAATGACTGCATAATTCCGTATGGCTTAATGCACTTCCTGTGTTAAAAAGTAGATAACCATCCTGACTCGTTACAAATAAGCATGCAAACTCAAAATTGCGTCTATTTCAAAGGGGCCTTTTCACAGATTGTGGCATGTTTTGAAGTTTGTCATTAAATGCTTTATTTTTAATAAAAGTAAACATTGGATCTAAAGAGCTCAAGAATATCAAGAATAAGATTTTTTGTATTGAAAAAAGTAACCCTCAACTGGGCTCGAACCACTGACCCATTGGAGTCCTGGAGTAAGAGTCTACCACTTAGACCACTCGGCTATCCGTGCTAATACAATGAAGTATGTATTTTATACTTTATATAAGCAATCCTCGAAGTTCCACAAAATGTGACAACCACAACAGAACTCTCCAAATTATTCAATTGTTTCGCGTTGCAAGGCTTTATAATTTGCATGTTTATAAAGCGTCAACAGATGCATAGTATTGCTATTTTAGTGCATGGTAAATGTTCAGAATTACTGTTCCCTCACAAATATCATAATTAAATTTGCGAATCTGAAACAATGATTTTCAATTTTGTGAATTTCTTAAACGTGAAAAGGCCCCTTTAAGATGTCGGCATTTGTAGACTTGGTTCTTGACTCGAGTTTAAATTGGCTGCATAGAAAGTTGGTTAGCACACACACATTTGAATTGCTATCAGTACTATTTTGGTTTTGTATTCTAAGTTATTTTTATGTATTTCTTAATTTGTATTGTGTTCTTTGTTTGAAGAATTGTGCTCGAACGTATATGTTTGTATTTTGCGAGATATTGGGACTGCTAAATAATAGCCCTTTTGTTTAAAAAAAAAAATATCACTTTAAAATTCAGATGATGTTAATAAAAACATAACTCAATGCGGAACAATTATGCATATGCATCATGTTAGATTCAATTTTCCGAAAATTATGTATGTAATTTACGTTAAGTTGTAGTAAACAATATTTATTATTTATGTTTTATTTTTACCGATACTGACTTCTCCATTTTACTTTCATATTCTGCTTCTGGTGCTTAATGTTTAAAACATCACCGTAAAATAAAAAATAAAAAATTCTGGCCTCAACTTAAGTACAAAAGCCCTTTAAATTAATTGCATAGTGAAAGGATAAACTGAAATAAAAATGATTACTTCGTGTTCCTCTTTATATTTCTTAAATAATATGTTCACAAATATTTCGTTTTATTGAAATATACTGTTGACACATGTGCAAGCTAATAAACTTGTTACGCATTCACAATACGCCGTTATAAAACTTTATTTTGATACAACAAGTAATCTAGATAATCATATATAAATGCATGTTTTAATCTCATTTAATGATTGTATAACGTTTTTTATACAGGAGGAGCCTCCTCGCCGATTGACCAGGTACAGTATTTGAAGAACCAAATGTAGTGATGCAGTTGTGATTTTAACATTTGACTATTACGATATTGTAATTATAATAATAGGAACACGGTACATACACATGTATATATGTATGTTGCCATAAAACGGCCCATAAAGATCATCTTTGATCACATTTCACATATAGGATGTATATTGCACACAAAAACGTCACATAATTGTAAATGAAATATTAACACATATTCCTTTTTCAAGGCGTTCATGTAAGACACGCTTTTTTTCAGAATAAACCCCACTTCCTGTCTCCGACATTTGAAAGCGGATCTACCCTGGCGTGCACCAAAGGCGAAAATCTGCATTTGAAGCCGTTCTACACTAATGGAAACAGTGTCGGGTCTTTAAAAGACTGGTAATACTGAAAATACAATAAAGATATTTTATTTATTTTGCACGAGTTGTTAGTGCATGTGTTGTGTTGTTATTAAATAGACAATCAAGTATAAATCTCATTTACACTTAAGTAAGATTTCGGTAAAAATGAAAACATTTTGAACTTGTCAGATTTGCCAAACAGGAATTTCACCTCACATGGAAATCGTATCTTTAATTAAACGTAATTGAGCTATTATCAGCATATGGCCATGCTGCCGTAGCATACAGTACGTTATAGTATTTGCTATGGTAACCAGATAAATGTATAAATGTCTGCAGTCCTACGCTGACGGAGAGCAGCCAACAACCGGTAGACGGAGTATACATATTCCCTGCTGAATTTTTAGCCAATATCTGTTCAAGTGACATTGTCTACAAGGTACCATCTCCAGCCGCGGCTGGTTCAGAGTCGAAGCTCTGCATCAAAGTCTCTGTCCTCGGGTATGATCTCGATATGTGGATATTCATTATTGTAAATAAAAAATATTAAAATATCTATGCCAATTATAATCTTTCAAAACGCCGTATTCGTATTTTATCAAGAATACCTATTATAATTTAAGTGGCTGTTAAATATAGTGTGTAATAGTATAAATATATGTATCAATTTTTACTTATATTTATCATTTTAGAAAACAAGGTGAAGAAAGGTGCATCATGTTGAGAGTTGCCGAAGCGACACATGGTATTACTTCATTTTTGTGCAATGTGTCGTGCAATTTATAAGTATATTATATACAAATTTCATGTCAACGCACCTTTTAGTAGGTTTGTTTTTGATTTTTCCATGTATCCTTAAAAACAAACAACTACATTGTATCCGCTTCTAACGGATCCTACCAGTCTTGTGTGGGGAGGCATTTGTCTCAAAATCGCGTCGATATATTGTACCCCTGTGAGGCTGTGACAAGTAAACATTATGAACAGTTTTTAACATTGAAATGTTTATGACCATGACACAAAATTAACACATGTCTTGAAAAAGACCATGCTCAATCGTTGTAACCTTGCAATAACATCGGCGTGATACATGGTTGACAATGGATTCAACGTGGTCAATAATCGTCTTTGAAACGTGCTCGATCATGTTTTGATCTTGATCAACCAAAATTTGACAACGTTTACTTCACAGGGGTTAAACGTTAAACGTTTCTCAATAAAAAAAGGGCCCTAAAGTCGTATATCTGCAACAATCATTTAATATTGAAATGTTTTAAATTCTTAACATTCGGTTATTGAGTTAATTAATATTGATTGGTTTAATATTATCAGCTTATGTGAGTATTGGTGTCGTTCTTTTATACGATAGTATTAATATCTTCCCTCCAGACATTCATCCGTGCAAAGGCGTTGTGTGCGCAGCGAACTCCGTATGTGTTTCTGATCTGGAAGCCAACTCTTCAATATGTGTTTGTAGGAATGGCGCAACTGGTAAAAACTGTTCACAGAGTAAGTCATTTTCCAATATTGTTTGTCAAATAACCAGTGATTAATTTTATTACCAGATTATTCATACATTTTGTATTCGTATTGCATTGTGATTAAGTTATACAATAATTTATCAAATGTTAATTAAATAAACATCAATACACAGCCAACGAGCCCCACAATCTTCCTGGAATTCAAAACCTCCCAAATACGACATCTGATGGCCCTCATTTTGATGGAAGCAGTAGTCTACCTAAGAACATTTCATGCGTTGCTGGAAAACCTTGCTTAATTAGTGTTCCGTACCAAGGGATCGCGTCCAAACAGTACGTATTTAACCGAAATGTATATTCATTCTTTAAGCGAATTAACAAAATGTTTAAACCTGAAATAGATAGTGTTTGGCCAAAGATTTATATTATCGTTTGGCTATTCTTTTTAAACAATACTTGAATACACATTGGCAAGTAAGAACATTCTACGGAATACTGTTTCTGGCAAAAGGTATTGATGAATGTGTTTTCCAGATATAGTATTTTAATTTGCAGCCCAGTACCTGGGAGCTGTGATTTTAATACAGGCAATGTCACGGTAACCTCATTCACAGGGTCTTCCCATTCACTTCTTGTCAATGTAACAGTTCAAGAAGGAAGATATAGGTGCTGCTATCAGACCACCTCGGATGGCACAAGCGATGGGTTTGTAAAAACACCTGCGATAAAAAGTATCCGTATTGATTACTCTTACATTTTTTAAGACGCGATTAATACTCGACAATAGATAATGTATTACTAGCACACACTGTCTTGTTGTTTTTGTAGTTTTTTTTTGGTTGAGGTTATTCCTTTCCAATAAGGCGTTAGAAGCGCCATTCGAACAATGAACAGTTATTTTGTTACATTCAACAAGATTATTTTTTTACAGTGTCAATGTTGACGAATTATGTTTCGATGTCAACATAGGTAAAGAAGGTAAATTTTGGATTGTCTATCACGATGTTTTTATTTCTATCATATTGCATATTATTGTAAAAGTATTGATAAAAATGTATTCATGTTAATGTTTCCAGACAAAGGCCACATCAATGCAACGATTGACGTATGTATGAGTATTATAGAATGAACATATAAGAAATAATATATTACTTATTATCTTTATTCAAAGTATAAAGATATTCAAACAAAAATAAAGCACTTGTTTAGCCGTAACAGCTTTTAAAAAGCGTTAGCTATAATATGTGAGCATTTTGTGAAGTATTAAATGAATTCGTTTCGTAATTATTTTGGTGTAATGCGTTTACTTTCTAAGTATTTTCTCTCAAGGATTCAGAGATCACTTACTTTTACGGGTATGTTTTATGCCGTAATGTTTCTTAAGTCATGCAAACAACGTTCACATATATATAGATAATACCCAAATTCTTGACACCGACACCGAGTGAAAATTCAGTACTGATGTGTCAACCCTGTATAACCTGCCACATACGTGTTGGTTCTGCATTAAATGATGGCCGTTGGTAGGTATAACTCACTTGTTCACATTTAAGTAGTATTTAACATTATATAAATCTTTACATTTCTCATTTTAATACATATCAATATGACAATATTACTAACTATAAAATAGTATTAAATATAGTGCATTGGATATTATTTGGTGAATAAAATGTTTCCGTGAGAAACGTAATAAAAGAAAAAAGCTTTTATTAAATTTAGTTTAATAAAAACCCTTGTGTACGGTATTTGAAGAGTTCTTAATGTTTTATCATAACATTTTTCATGCAGCGAGCAGGTTCGAATGTGTGGGAATCTAATAGCAGGCGCGCACGTTTTTCAAACGCAACCAACTGCTGACAAATGCATCACTGATGTTGGTTATGCTACTTCTTTTACTTCTGGATCAACCACGTTTTGCGTTAAGTCAGGGTAATGTGTCTTTACAGAACTAATTGGATGTTTCCATTGTAGAAACACGATTAAAAAATTTAAAATGCTTAAGATTTTTATTTCACCTCAAACGATATAATCTCAAAATTTGGCTTATATAAGAGAAAAACTAAAATGTTTCATCTTTAGCTACTCCGTATTCTACGTAAATAAAAGACAGCCTTAAGCGTTGTGGTTTTAAACAGATTGAAATACTAAATTTACCAATAAAATGTAATTTTGTCTGACAATGCAATTGATCATTTTGTTGCACGTGTTATTGTATGTGCTATAAACGTGCATTCTATAAACAATATAAATTATTGCTGACACTACATCGATAGGGCATTCCAAACTTAAAACATTCCTAGCAACACATATAGACATAAATGTAATTATACATTACAAAATTCAAAAAGTACTTTTAATTATATTATGCTTTCCTGTGGTTTATAGACAAATATCAGTGAATTAAAACTGATATTTCACTGTTTCGAACAGTGAAAAATAACAGTGAAAAAATATCGATATTGTTCATTGTTTTACTGTGAAATGACGTAATGTTTTTGACTAAATGACGTCATAAATCCAGCGAAATTATCCAGTTAAACTCTTTTACAATGTAAATAAGCGGTGAAAAAAGCATAAAATAAAAAGAAAATTTATTGGATTTGATAGAATATCGATTTTTATTCACTCGTGATCAGAGAAAATATATATTTTCACTCGTGGCTGCGCCACTCGTGAACATATTATTTTATATGATCACTCGTGAAATAAATCAATATTCCATCGATTCCAATAAATATCCTCTATTTATTTTAAGAGAACCGATGGGCATGTATTTTATGTTGAAGATTGCATCGAGATGAAATTATCCGATTATGAAGATCGTTCAAAGTTTGAAAGTGTGAACTATATTATTTGTTCACAAGTGTACCGTGTTATTGAATGATTACATGACTAGACAGGCGTGTTTTAAATCATCCCTAAAACGAATGACCAGAAAATTCTGACTTCTGTAAATATTAAGTTGACGATGTATATTTCCCAAGTATGAAAAGACGAAAACAGAAGATTGGTTTATAAATGCACACAAGTTTACGCATAAACTTTTGTTACAGTGTACATGGAGAAGAACGGAGTTTTGAAGTTGAAATAAAACATCAGACAGGTAGACGTGTGTACTGTTAATACGATAGTTTATCGGGTTTGGAAATAATTGGTGATTTCGTACTTACATGTAGTTCCAGAGTACAGTTTAATCGTAAAAGGTGTCTTCAGCTGTCTAAAACTGCAATTGTCGAATAATTCGTGTTATTAAAATCTTTATATTCAGTAGCATGTAATAATGCATTTAGAACGTAATTATTTTGTTATAATGTTTCTTGCAGAGTTTGGAATTTGCCAAAAATTACACTGTTTGAACGGAGGAAAATGCGTTTCTACCGAATCTAATGCAACTTGTCAATGCCCCTTTGGTTACGGCGGTAAAACTTGCGAAGTTGGTACGTTATGCATATTATTTGATATATCGACGTTTTCACTTCACAACGTAATGACATTAATAATGTCTGGCATTAATGAAAGTATTGCCTCTTAGTGTTCTCTGTCGACAAATCATTTGATGTTTACGCGATCAACATGATATTATAAATACATGTTTGAGTAGTAAAATCAGTGATATTGACTGACGTACAATAAGTTGTGAAAATGTCATACTGAATACGAATATGCCGTAGTTAATTATCGTTATTTGAAGTAACAATATCGCTCAGTTGTAGGTAAATTTTATATGAAGGCACACTGTTATAGATAATAGATAATACACAATTTTTAGACAATACGTCAAGGTTTATTTAACGAAAATTCACACAAAATACCACAAACTGTCCTTCAACATTTTAAATAACTTTTCATTGTGTTCTTAGCTGAGAAAACACAAGCAGATTTGTATAATAAAAGCACTTAAAAAATGAATTCTGAAGTTGCATAAGGTGTTTATGTATAATAAAGAATAGTGCAATCTGTTTTGTTCAAACAACCTCCACAACAGCGACATCTACAACAATGTCCAACACAACACAAAGTCAAGCATCTTCAATTGACTCTGGTGGTAATTCCATTGGTGGAACTACGATGTTGCCTTATGTGAGCAGTTGTAACTTTGACAATGACACCAACTGCATCTGGCACAATGTCCATGCCGGTGACAATTTTAACTGGACACTTCATCAAGGAGAGACACCCTCGGAAAACACAGGTCCAACATATGATCATACTACAGGAACTCCCCAAGGTGTGTTACCCTTAAACAAAAGTAAACATACATCTGGAAAATAGTTATTGTTTTCATTGGTATCCTCGATATTGTGTCATAATAGTAACTGTGTTGATCAAGCTAATTAATTCCAAGTATAGTTATATATGCTTGTGTTGCGCGTGTTTGTGTTGTGTCAAGCGCTTTGGTTTTGTGTTGGACTTTTTTTTCAAATTGTCGCTTGCCCGAAATAAAAGAAACGTTCATAAAATAAGTGGAGCAGCGTAAGTTTCATGTTGTTCATATTCTCATACGCATCTTTTAACTAGTAAACACTAAACAGAGTCGTGTACAAATGTAAATGTACATTATGCGACTGTTAACGTTTTCTTTTCAGGCAAATACTATTATATAGAAACAAGTGCCCCAAGACAGGCTAATGAAACTGCTTGGTTAGAAAGTGAATACATTGCATCATCTAACGGAGAAGCACACTGCTTGGAATTCTGGTATTATATGTTTGGTACTAGTATTGGTTATTTGAACGTACGATTGTCAGAAAACACAACCGTGCCTGGATATAATATCTGGTCCATGGAAGGAAATCAAGGGCCAAAATGGATATTTGCGCAAGTACCAGTGACAACGGATGGTCTCAATCGGGTAGGTACTTCATAAGTTGATATTAACAAACATGTGCAATGATGATTGTCTTCTCCATAATGAATTTACCATGTGTTATGATGTTTCTCAAACGATATTGCCTATTTTCATGAACAAATGTAGAACCAACACGGATACTTACTTCCAATGATGGTCGTAAATAAGTTTAGGGCAAATAAACATACATATTTCTTCTAAAAGCAATTTACATCGATTAAGGTAAAATGGTATTCGGTCTTTAAATCTCGTCGTCTCATGTATTATTAAAATTATCAAACACTATGATTATAAACCGTTATACCATGCATTTATATTTTCAGATTATATTTGAAGGTACAGTAGGAAATGGTTATGAGGGTGACATTGCTCTTGATGATGTCTCGTTTAAACAAGGCAACTGCTTCATTGCCACGAAGATTACATCGGTAGCGTCTAGAATTGTGACATCAACCGTTCCGACTACGAGAATGCCAGCCCTTATTGGACAAGGTATATTTCGTTTGAAAAAAAAGAAATCCAGTAAGCCTACGAAAAAAGAAATGCGTTTATTGACTGTATTACTAATTGCATGGAATTACAATATTGAATATATTTACTAAAGCAAAAATTACCTGTCTCAGTTACGAAAGACGTCAACAAATGTTTAAATCATTAATTATAATGTTATTATTCTAAATAAATAACATAGGTTTGCTCTTCAAAGGTTACTGAGCCATCAAAAATGGAATGTGTGTTATTAAGGTTTATGACCACAACTTTCGTTTATCTTTGTGTGTTACACAGGTTGCTATGGCGACCCATGCGTTCGAGGCGTGTGCTATGTTCACTTTGACGAATACTTTTGTCTTTGTCCATCTGGGTTCAATGGGATAAACTGTGAAATAGGTATGCATGTAAACTTTGTTAAATCTGCATTAACACTTACTTAAATTTGCTTAAGGCAATTCGTGCTTCAATTGTTTGTTATTTCATAAATATGTATATTAAATTTAGTGTACAATTTATTTAAATTGGTGTAAAATTGCTTCGTCTTGCAGATACAGACGAATGCAGATCAGCCCCTTGCAAGAATGGGGCAACGTGTGAAGACGGTATTGATAAGTTTATTTGCCACTGTCCTGATGGATATACTGGGCATTTATGCGAAACATGTAAGCATGTTCTCGCTCTTATTAATACTGTTCTAATAAGATGAAATTTCTGTGTCCACTTATCAAATTGAAGTGAACCACTAAAACCACAAATTATTCTTTTGACATTAAGTAACACATTGTTGCTGCATGGTTTCGCATTCAAATTATGTGACTTTATCCAGTACATGCAATCGTGTCCTGTATGTATGCATTATATTTTAGATATGGATCCTTGTAACTCAAATCCATGTGTGAGAGGGAAGTGTTTTTCTCACCTAAAACTTCACATTTGCATTTGTCCAGCGGGCTATTCTGGACAGTTTTGCGAGAGACGTAGGTTTCAATATAGTTCAACGCCAAATTGTTGTATTTACGACCCGTATATTGTTGTATATTTTATTTCGGAAAATATTAATATACAGTTTTCAATACAATAATAATATTTAAGTATTTGAAGTTGTAAAACGCAAAACGCATTGAACATATGTGGTTTGATTTGTTATGTGTAAGATCCTAATAAACAGTTTCATGGTCTAAATGACATTTGCTACATCTATTTCAACCCGAAACATACACACACGTTAATATGCATATGTGCACTGTCTTAACGTATCGATGTATAATCATTTAAGATTTCGACCATTGTGCGAGCCATCCGTGTGAAAATAATGGCCGATGCAAGAATGTCAATTCTTCGTACACATGCGAGTGTCGATTCGGATTTTCAGGACAAGATTGCTCTAAAGGTAGGGTATCCGTCAATTGCTTCATATACATTGGTGTTTGCCAATATTTCGGATTTTAATTCATCATAAAGGACTTAATCTTCTTAATGTTTGAAAAACGATCTTACCGATTTTTTTCCGATAATTCTTAATAGTTACGGGTTTAATAAGCCATTTGATCTAAAACATGTAAGAAACATACATAAAGTAACAAAGTTTATATATATATATATATATATATGTTTAAATGTGCTTTTAAACATTAACGTCAAACACATTTAGATTATGTCCCTTTACGATCTTTTTTATGCAATGCATGTTGACAGAACATGGAACAAAATGCTTCGCTTGTAAAGGCAGTAAACTGGATTCTATTTGCAACACGGTTACTACGTGCAACTCAGACGAGGTAAATTAGAAGTAGACAACATCAATGCATTACACATAAATCAAAACTGTTTTGTTTGTAAATCGCTTAGATAACACAAAACTTGTTTATTTTAATATGCACGTTATTTTAATATGCACGTTTTTGACATGATTTTCTTGAAGCAAGTTTATACGATTTCTATGTCAACATTTTGTAATTTCAATCTTATACCAACATATTCATATGACCGAATAATATTAAAATAAACAATTTATATTCTTTGTATGGTATCAAAAAGTCGTTCACTTCAGTACAATTATTTAACGATCAAGATGATCGTCGATACCGACTCGTCTACTCATATATTACTCACATAATTGTGTCTGTGTATGAACGAAGCAGCCTAAAGTATTTTCGAGCACATGTCTTGTGTAAATAAAAGTAGTTTTATGACATACAGCAGACAATTATTGAACTAATACATGTCTTTCTTTTATTTTCTGGTAAAACTTTGTGCGACCTTTTTATTCTAGTTTTTGATTCAGCAGTATGGTAATGGCCTTGAAAAAGGCATTGGGTCATTTACTCTCTCTTAAACTATGTGCGTTTTAGACGCGGTTGTTTTTTTAAAGCAGTTGGTAAATTAATATAACAAGATGGTCACAATTGTCCGTAAACACTCACTTGACCTACAGGTACAAGACTAGTCGTAGACTTGACCTGATGACAAAATGTTTTATCCATATTCAAACATAACCTTGAAATAATTAAGATAAACATTGAAGATTTTGTAAAAAACATGTAGCTTTTAGCGTTGATACAAAGTTTGTGTACGGTTTTACCTGGTGACCCTTGGTTTGGATGCACGTCACTCAGATTCAGACTATGCATAAACATTGTAAAAAAACATTATGATACAGTTTCTTCTTTTAGAGCCATACATGTTGCTTGTAGATTGAAACAATATTTGAAATTGTGACATACACGTGACTCGAAATAGGACCTATTGCTTTCCATTTAACATTCTAAGGCGTCGATCTCAGTTTTTTCCTTCTTTGTAATGTATGTGTGCTTCATGTGCAGTGCACTTGTTTTGAACATGGTTTCTTTCCTGCTAATGTACTTCACGTTGCACTTAATGTGTTCTAGATAATTAAATAAAATATGGAGACATTTTAACTTTGTGACCAACTATTCTCACGATCTAACAATACATGTTACCTCTAGAGTGGTAACGATCTAAACATTGACGCACGACACACGACAGACGACGGAAGCCCAAAAAAATAATACCAAATATTCTTACAGTGATCACTTCATTCTCATGCGAGCTGAAACACGTCTTTTGCAAACTTTGAACTAAAATAAAACACATGAGAATGCAATATATGTGGAACTTTTTCACCTTGATTTGTTTCAGTCCTGCTACGTTGACACATTTCTTGACGGCGATGGATCAATTAGATATCATGCAGGATGCAGACAAAGTTCGGTGTGTATCCTTTCTGCTGACTATATTAAACGTTCTACGTAAAGTGGTACTTAAACACTTTTTTTAATCGGATCAAATCATGCCCCTATTAGAAACCTATAAAAACTTAATAAATAATAATTACTGTTCCCATTCAACTTTGAATCGTTAAATCCGTATTTGTATTGAAAGTTTAACACTTTCGTGATTTAGTTCATTCATCTACAAAATGCTATGCTTATTTACAGAACTGTATGCCATATACAGGAGATAATTGCACACATTGTTGCGATACTGATTACTGCAACGATAACGGGTGTGGACTGACAGGTACGTGCCCATTATCACAAAAACATGAATACCATTTCCTTGAGCACGTATACATGAATATGTACGTTTTGAAGCCCGTCTTTTCGAAGAAACGTTTAGCCATTCTAAATGCAACAGCGTTAACGTTTTTCTGTTAGTAACATTCTCAAAACATATTCAACACATTGAAATGACCCTGTAGGCCAAGTTTGATAAACAAGATGAACATATGCCAATATAAGTGGCAATTCGACACATACTCGCTATATAAGCAGAATATGAATTTGGGAATTTAATTCACTCTTAACAATAATAATTCTCTTGCAAAATGACGTCATGGACGAACTGTGTACCACACGATGGCATTTTTTCAAATATTTGTCCATGTTCAGCTAAACCAATTGCACTGTAAAGAAGATAACATTCATTGTTTAGGTTGTGCAGCATCTCAAAGTGCTTTACGGATTCAAAAACAGTAAACATTTCTTCCACGAATTTAAGTAACGCCAAATCTCAAGTTTTTTTAGTTAGGGCATTTTGTTTGACGAAAATATGTATATATTGATTATAGGTAGGTAAAACATTTCAGAAAAAGGCTTGATACTTACTTGCATGTTTCCACATTAAAAAAATAAACTCATATGCGAATTTTAGTAACTATAATTTATAAATAAAAAAAAATATGGGTCTTCTTAACTGAGAAAGTTTCTAAAATTTTCATTTTTTCAATCAATTTTTCACGACCAAATTGATTTAGTGTTATGAAACTAAAGATATACATTATTTATTTCAATGCTTCGTATGGGTTGCATGTGGCTATATAAAATTAAGTTTGATGAAAGTAAGTTAAAAGTCACTTTAACAAAATTTGTAGAAATATTTAAATTCATTTCGAATTTATCTTATGACAAATAATATGTGTAGTTCGCAATTTAGAAAAAAATATTTTTTTTATCAACAAACTACATTATTTGTCTTATGATTCACTAGCAAATAATTCATTTTACAAAATAAATGCAGAAAAACTACCAAGAACAAGAAACGTTTCGGACGTCTTCTTCTCACTGCTCTTTCTTATAATCTAATGACATAAAAACCATTGTGTTTGTTCTTTAAGTTTATATAATATATTCGCATTATTACAAAGTTCGCTTAGTGTGAGTTACGTGTGACCATATATATACACGACAATTTTCCAATCATTTTATTTCAGGCTACCATCCTGCAAGTCAGCGTGGGCCGATATGTTTTGACTGCGATGATATGACTGACATGACTTTTTGCAAGCAGATCACGCAATGTGCTCCCGACGAGGTAATTGTTTCTATATGGAAATCGGTGAAAATTATTATTTTCTTCTTCTTTACATGAAGTTTATATCAAAAGACCATATTCGGTGGTTTTAATTTTTTTTCTTATACCTGGTGAAGTGGCATGAACTGTTTAGTCTGTTTGTTCCGAAATTACATTCACATTAATTGCAAGTTGCATGACTGAATAACTTCTTTACAGCAGATAAACAGAACACAAAATACCTATGCGTGTTATGCCATCATGTTCGTTCAAGTTCATATAGAAAATTGATTTGATTGTTTAACAAAAAGTTTGCTTTGGGTTATTGCATATCTTTCATAAATGCAGAATACAATGTTCCGTCGTATTATTAGGCAATTCTTAAAAGCACGAATATCAAACACTTTCTTCCTTTACTAAAAACTTATTTTAACAGATACACGTGAAATCATCAGACACGTATAAACTGTTCTATTGTGTGTAATAATCTCGGAAAATATGCCAATTGTTTAACTTTGCTACAGATGTGTACAGTTTATGGAAGTCCGTCAATGAACTACGACAGCAAATGTATTTCCAAGGATAATCAGGTTTGTCTTAGTTTGAACCAAGTGCGGAACATGTACTTGTTGACATAGATAGACCCTTTATGATATAGTTTTGTACGTAAACAATGTCGCAATACATATGTTAGATACACATCATTGTTTTGTTTCTTCTTTTAGTGTGATGCCCAAGGTGGTAACAGGTTCTGTCAGTTTTGCTGCATCCACGACATGTGTAATCAAAATTGCACTAAGCACTAAAATGGTCTAGCGGATATGTATACGAAACTCTTCTCTTGATAATGTATTTGGAGTTTTTGTTCATTACTCTATAATAACATTTGTCGTTGTAAAATGCTGGAATGTAATGACGCGACACAATTGGTGCATATTCGAAACAAAGTATTGTTGTGTATTTAAACATATATGCTACGTTATAAAGGATTTTATTTATTTGTATATTAATGAATCGTTTTTCTTGTGCCTCTGTTTTACGTAAATATACCTACAGAGCTAATATAACTGGTTTTGATGTTTTGTTATAGGTTTTATCTTTCAATTGTTTCCAAATGGTTCCTGAAAGATGTTAAATGTCTATAAGTAAAAAAATGCATATTTATACATGTATTAATCGGAAAGACACGTTATGACGTGTTAATGTTAATTTCTATAAATAAAATTAGTCTAGATCGTTACGATTTTATATGTGTTGACACATTTAAAATCCCTCTCAAACGACAATATTTCAATTTATATACTGAAATAGCATCTGTTCTTACGATAAGATACATCTATATTAGTTCCTCGATTTACTACACAGATGTTATAGGCTTTCGCGTTTATTACCAAATTTTCAAACCTCGGTCGATTTAGTTTGGTTGTTTATCATTACATCGAACAAATTGTTAACAGACGCAGGATATGCAACACTGATATATTTGAACATGTTATTGGACTAAGACCTTCGACAACATTCGTTCGAAGTATAGTAATATGAGCTGTGTAAATGTCGTGGAGCGTTACACTAGAACATCCACGCAAAAAAGCCACAAAGGATCTTTCAACATGATATATTAGCTGCTCACACAAAGGCGGTTATTAATTGTAAACACGATTCTAAAATCATTGGCAATTTAACGCAACACGAACAGTTTTCAAAACTTAATTATTCCATCGATGGATTTCTTCTTAATTTCAAATACAAACACATAAATCGTAGGTTAATATTACCTCAAATGAACATTGCATTAGTCCACGGTTTGATGAACAATATTTAATTCAGAAATGACATGCACAAATAATAAAAAATCACAATATGACATAATCTTAACCTATTTACTTTCAGTAGAAAGACTTAATACATGCTTTTAACAATGGTAAATTTAGAGTTGCTTAATATCACTTTTGTAAACGTATATTTCTTATGACAGATATCATATAACTGTAATCCAGAACACAAGATATCCAGTCGACGAATGATTAATCTGTTCTCGAATATGATTCCATTTGAGTACATTTGACAAATGTAAATTTAATACATTCGTTAACGGTTCATGAAAAAAAGGATGATGGTTTAATCCTCGATTTCCTAAGGAAACCTGGGCGTAAATATGTTTAGTCATGCATAAAAGGATATAGAATGCAAAATCGAAACAGCTGTGAACCAATCAACTTCAGTTAAGTCACTGTTGACCGTATGAAACGAATATGCATGCTTTCAACCAAATACGATGACACGTGTAATGCAGGATCTACACTTTATAAAGTGCGTTCACTGTTGCTATAAAAAAATGGGCAAGACGAAGACGTAACAAGTTGAAATGAACAACTACATTATATTTTGATTTTATACTATCGACTCTACCGCAAACCTATGATATTCAAGTATATACATGTATGTTTCTATCGCAGATTATACCGATACTTAAGCGTTCTTCAACAATCAATAATATTTATGTATTACACATGTAAATATGACAATTTTGGGCATTTAGATCGGCAGCATGTTCTGTTATTTATCAATATCTCGACCATATTATGCGAATTAACGTCTTCAGCACACAATGATGTCACAAAAGGGATCAACATGTGTAGCTAACGTGTACGTAGATGCTTTCGCTGAAATGATTAACTTAATAAAACTTTACACTTTTCACCAAGGAACTGTATTTCTTAAAATGCCTACCAGCCAAATCATGATCGCGTTGTATAAAATAACATGAAATAAAATCACGTCAGCTTATGTATTTTAGCAAGTATACACATATGATTTTCTCCCTATAATGTTTATTCTTACAATACAGTTGAGTTATCATTATTGAAAACTATGAGTGTACTGGATTGTTCGATGATCGCTGTTCTAAGCGGCACTTTTCCGAAATGTCATACGGAATTTATCTTGTCTGGTCGTCCTAGTCGCCCATCAAATGTTCGTATTTTGGCGAAACTCAAACTGTATGATTTCTAGAGCAGCGACCCTTTAACTTATTCATCAACACGCAGTTGTTAATATTAAAACGTTACCAGTTTTCAGATATATTTTTCAGATTTATGTTTAGTTATTTATGAGCAGTTCGGATTTTGCACTTGTACATATTATCGCAGTATAAAACATTGAAATTGTATGGTCTGTGTGTGTAAAAGGTTCATCAGCAGTTTGTTTTGGATAGGTTTTTGCTTACGTATTGACATAACTATTTGGTTTGTTAAGCATATAGGTCCTTCATGATACATATCTAGTTTAATGTTAAGTGTTAAGTTGTTGTATACAACATGAAAGAATACAGTTCCGCACAAGTATAATAACGTAATTTTTCTCTACAAAGATAGACGATTCTTGTATTAAGATAATGAATTGACAAAGGTAATCCTACATGATAGCACAAACACTATCATAATACTCTAACATCCATTTAATAAAGTTCAAATGAATAATCATAAATGTATAATAAACACGTGTCTTGAAAAAAATAAAAATAACACTTAATATAAGGATCAATAAACATGTTTGAATAAAGACTGCATGAAACATCAAAAAGATAAAGATCGAATTAAGTATTTAACAATGACACAGACGACGGTTGAATCCTTTGGCAAAAAAATATTCTAGAAGTCTAGCTGTTGCCGTGCATGTCGACGCGCCAAAGTAGGCGTGACCTTTTGCGTCGGGAAGAACCTTGACGGCGGTCGAGACATCGGACATGGTTTATTGTACACTACATCAATGGTGTCCGAGTCACCATTTCCTTTGAACTTTTTGATCGCGAGATAGATAATCACGCCTACGATCATCGCTCCAGCCATTCCACCGGCCCCGACACCAGCAGCCTTGTGCAAAGAATTGCTTGGTGGCACAGATTTCCTCTTAATGATCACGACAATTGCTTTATTGTCCTTGTCTATCGTAACCACACAGCTCACGAGGCCCGTCTTGACTTGTTTCTTCTGTAAAGGTAATCAAGTTACTCGGTATAACAGTTCATGCGTAACGTAAATTATTAATCAATGACGTGTACAACTGCAGATCGAAATAAGAATCTGAACGCTCGATGCATATATCGGTAGCTACATAAAAACAATAAATACAATCTGTATTATTCGGTACGTTTTGTTTTATTTTATTCTTTTATTAGTTTATTTTGCATGAATGTTTTGTTTCAATGTTAAGAAAAGCACGTGAAATACAAAGTATTATCGTTTCTTTTTTTATAAATTATTTTACACAAATATATATATAAATGATCAGATGGGTGGATTTTGTAAATTACATACAATTTATAATTTATATGTAATGCAGCATTTACATAAGTAGCGGTATTGTGAATTAATTTTTCTGTTTTGTCATGAAATTTAAATTAAATGAACATTAAACTGAAACGTAAGGGCTTAAATAAGTGAACACGTTACATCGTATATCATCGCTGTCATCGGTACAGTAATACCTTAGATGTAAATGTAAATTTATAGAAGCCGCAAATGTTCTTGGATTTTTCATACTGAAGGAGTTACGTTGTCCAGTCAACACTTTGCAATATCGTTCGTCATGTAAACGGAACATCTGGAACAATGTTTGCAACAACACACACACACACACGCACACGCACACAAACACACACACACACACACACACGCACACGCACACGCACACGCACACACACACACACACACACACACACACACACACACACACACACACACACACACACACACACACACACACACACACACACACACACACACACACACACACACACACACACACACACACACACACACACACACACACACACACACACACACACACACACACACACACACACACACACACACACACACACACACACACACACACACACACAAACCGTTAAAGACATGATGTGTTCATCGTCTATTGGACAAATTGAAATCGATAGATCGTTTTATGAATGATTTTTTTTTCCGAAAACTCTTTTTATTAACATGAATTGTTAAAATATGTATGTATGTATGTAACACTAATACAAAGATGTGAAGATGGTTGCATATAACTGTTATAATAGGCCAAACATTCGAAGGGGTAGATTCTCCAACGGGAAACAAGTGAGGTCGCCAATAACGAGGTTACAAAGCTGTCAAGGTGATGTCAGTACCTATAAAACAAAAATAACATTTGTGCCTTTGGTTTTGGGCACGTTTGATTATTGCGCACAAACCACGTACAACGTACAAGGTGCTAAAAATATAATATAGGGGAAAATCACGCGTACGTGTTGTTTTTGCTGTATCAATATGAATAGTGCACATTGCTTTTCCTTTATTGTTGAATATGTTTCACAAACGAGTTTATGATTTCAGTGTTAATACAGACAAGCGGTGTTGTAGAATAAGTAAGAGCATTTTTGTTGCAATGATTTCTTGTAGTAGTATCAAAGTTGCGGCTCACTGGTTCGATTGTAATATTCTCCATATTGATTAACAAGTATAGTTTTAAAATGATTAACATACTTGTGCCTTTTCTTTGAAAATTGCCATCATTTGGATTTTTTTCATTATCAGTGTATGATGCAAGTATATTTTAATATGATTACCTCTACATTTTAAAATAAAATTACAGGCTCAAAGTTGTATAGTTTTTAACCTGAATTTGTAGCCTCTAAAGTATCTGTCTAATTTTCAAATTTTGCGGTAAACGTTGTGTTACTGCAGTGCTTAAACATACGTAAGATATTCGATTGGTCGTTCAAAAAAGGCTTTGTAATGAACATATGCGTAATATACATACATAATATTCAAGTAATTAAAGTAATTTGAAATGGGTTGCATTACACTATTGTGTTTAAAATGCACCTTAGTGAATATTGATGGCCTAAATAATTTTTATGAAGGCTAAAGCTTAGATTTGTTAGTACTATATATATATATATATATATATGTATATATATATCTATATATATATATATATATAGATATATATATATATATATATATATATATATATATATATATATATATATATATATATATATATATATATATATATATATATATATATATATATATATATTACGTTGAATATCTTAATAACTTAAACCAAAGTTTGCCGTTAAATACCACCCATGCCCAATGTTATGTCAGTCAATACCACTAGATCATAATTCAGAGTAATTATAGTAGCAATCTATTGATACCCCTGCACAACTCGACCATTGCGTGTCCAGAAGGGAACCTATGTTACTTTGTTGTCCAGACAGTTAAATCGCAAAATCGTTCGTGGTTTGATATTCAAACATTACACTAGAAGACTTAGTGTTGCATAGTATCATGAAGTATTTATATATTTGTTATTAATGTTCTTTACCTTAACGATTTAACACACCTTAATATTTATGCTAGTGTAGTTTTGCTTTTACAGTGAATTAAAGTTGAACTACTTAGATTTAAGTGCAAAAGTAACAGAATCGCCGACCAATCATACAGACGTTTGCAAATACAACGCTTTGTACCGGCCTGGATCATCTCAGCAAATGCCGACCCAGATCTGTTCAAGTAACACTGTATCTGACTTAAGTTGTATCACATGGAACGTCAAATTGTTCGTTACTCCGAGCAAAACTACTCACCCACAAGTCGGCGTCAATTGAAACTTCACACATGTGTCTGATCACATTGTTTAAGGGAACTGAACACGTTCCATTACAGTTTTGTATCCCTGTTTACACGTGTGAAAGTCCGACGAACGTGTGCGTGCAGGATGAAATGTAGGTTGAAGTGTGCGCGCAACAGGAACATATCTCTCAAACTAATACACATATTAAAGTGAAACGCCAACCATAGTTTAAGGATCATCATGAAAGAGGGCCATAACTCTGACCTGCAATTATTCATATTCATACTTTTTGTACATAGTAACTAAAATAACTAAATAACTGCAGTAAGAATGAATGTATTGTAGTGTAATTTTCTGTTAAATAAGCTTTAATGCAAACCTTTAGAATAAAGTGAATTAAATTCAACTAACTTATTGGTAAAACGTTTTTGTAAGACATTTCATGGTCACATTTATTATTTTTATTTATAATAATAAATCGTCCAATTCATATAAACTATACAATAACTTCATAAATTCAACTTCAAATATGTCTTTTGGGTCATTATATGAGGTGACAGATGGAAAACATTCATTATACTATCAAAGCGGAAAAAAGTCGAGCTCGATGTTTTAAGTTTCTTCTATCGTTTTATTTAGAGATTATATAATTCATATGACATCTTTTATGAACGTTTATCAATGTATTTTAATTTACATCATGAAGTGTTAAGCAATTGGAATATGCGCCAGGAAAACCCATACATTTCTGAAAAATATCCATTTTCCTATGCATCGTTATAAAGACTTCTCGGCACAAATATGCTAATGTTCTGTTAGGACCGATGGTGACGTTATTTCTGGAAACAAAGGATGTACAAATATTGACGTGTATTCAGCGCAACAAGCAGGTATTAAAAAAAGAAAGAAGACACTGAAACTGATACTCGTTTTTTTTAAATCTACAAATACATTTGTCTGATGATGACTAAAGTGATATCATCTACCCTTTCAGAGTCACAAAAAGTTCTTGCGAACAAAAACATTGTTTAAATGGCGGTTGTTGTTACTCGTCGAGCAATATTTCCAAATGCGTATGTCGACCAGGTTTTGAAGGACAAACGCGCTCAAACGGTAACCCTTCGATATGAAAGAACACAGCATTAATACATATTCTTCTAGACTAATATACATTATTATTAATTTGTGAGGTTTGATGTAATGTTCGGTGTGTATATGTGGATTTGTGAAGCATTTTAAATATTT